>NC_081560.1:18886063-19155861 GCF_022355385.1 Mustela nigripes
CTCTAACACCCCTTGCCCTCCATGATATTTGTTATGCTCCACAAATAAGTGAAACCATATGATAATTGACTCTCTCTGCTTGACTTATTTCACTCAGCATCATTTCTTCCAGTCCCGTCCATGTTGCTACAAAAGTTGGGTATTCATCCTTTCTGATGGAGGCATAATACTCCATAGTGTATATGGACCACATCTTCCTTATCCATTCGTCCGTTGAAGGGCATTTTGGTTCTTTCCATAGTTTGGCGGCCGTGGCCATTGCTGCTATAAACATTGGGGTACAGATGGCCCTTCTTTTCATGACATCTGCATCCTTGGGGTAAATACCCAGGAGTGCAATTGCAGGGTCATAGGGAAGCTCTATTTTTAACTTCTTGAGGAATCTCCACACTGTTCTCCAAAGAGGCTGTGCTTCCCCTTTTTAAGAAAATTCCAATAACTCTCCCTTCCTTTGTCTTTTACTGTTACATCTGATGGATTTCTTAATAATCCCTCCACACTGCTGAGGGCCCAGGGGAGATGAAATTACTGCAATTTGTAGCAGCACCATATTATTATGGAATATTCTAGAGCAGAAATATGAGTGGAGAAGAGAGACTTTGAGAGTTAGAGTTAAGGATTTACCAGCTGGTTGTAGCAGAAGAACAGGGGGAAAAGGAGTCAAAGGTTCTGATAAGAAAGAGAGTCAGATGATTGACCACAGATGGGTCAAGGCTGCATAAGAAATAAAAGAGACTTGTGAAGACATGACTGATGGTAAGCAATCCGAGCTGACATGCAGAGGTTTCCCTCGGATCAGAGTATTAATGGCTGAAGAGGGAGTGAGAGAAGACTGGAAAGGAACGGAGGGACAGGCTCAGAGTTGTATCTTTCCTTGCCTTCCCTGTGGGTCCCCCCAGGAAGCCCTTCCCTGAGTTAGAAATAGGATGGGCCAAAACAGTAAGATAGAGGTTTGGTAGTAGAGAAATACAGAGCAGCAAAGTTTGGAGGTGGGGTAAGAATGAGAAAGGAAAAAAATAAAGTCCAAGGACCTCAGCTCTGAGGGGAAAAGGAGAAGCTCTTTTTGATCCCTTTCTGGTATCGCTCATACGAATAAAGCATATTGTACAGAAAGGAGGATCTAAATTAGAGGCTGCCTAATGACAGGTTATTGCGAGACAAACAGTCCTTGTTGTGCAGTGTAAGGAGAAGTACAGCAGATGAACACACAGTACCTTAGGTCTGTTGGAATTTCAATGTGAGTCGCCTGCAGGCAAGCAAATACATCACCCGAGTTTTGCTTCAGATAAGATCCTCTCTCCCAGATGTTTGGCTAAAGACCATGAAATAATTACTTTCTGGTAACCTAACAGAGTTGCTTCCCCATGAAATAATTTTTATATAGAAATAGAAATAAAAATCATATTCTTTTATAGTTCAAAAATTGACTACAATCTAGTTCCCAAATAACAAGTAAATTTTTTAATAATCTATTATTCTGGGGTGGTATCCTGGCTTACAAAATGAAATAAGAAACAAAAATCTTTACCTTCCTAAGAATAAATTCAATGATGTTTTTGGAGGATGGAATGGCAAGGAACCAAAAAAAATTAAAAAACAACAAATTTTAAGGTTAATAACAGCTCATTCTACGCCATCAGTAAAATGCGCTCACCTGGAGATCTTCCATGAGCATAAGTCAAAGGCGGCTCCATTAGTAACAGTACTGACTGTTTCTCTAATGGTGTCTGAAATGGCATGCTCTACAAAGAGCAAAATGTAAGATATGAGCCAATTACCAGAGGATCCACAGTCACTGCATGCATATTTTTACATGGTTGATCAATAAGGCACAAGGGAACTTGAACTGACCATTTTTGAGAAGCATTCCTATCTTAGAGCCATTATCCTCCAACTCACTTTATTTGAAGGCTACATAAGGACACTGCATTGATTCTTTCTTCTCCTTCCTCTGTTTAACCGATTCCCTAGTTTTAATTATCTTGAATCTACTAAATAGGTTTTAGTGGCAAGCCAGGTCTATCTAGCTCAAAGATTTTCATGTGTGTAAGTCCTCTTACTGGAGTCCTCTCCCTGTGTCTGATTACTTTCACTTAGCATGTTTTCAACGTTTAGCATGTTTTCGACGTTCATGTTTCATGTTTAGCATGTTTTCAACGCTCATCCGTGTTGTGGCATTTATCAGTCCTTTATTTCTTTTTAAGGCTCATTAGTATCCCAATGTATGAATATGCCACAGTTAGTTCATCTATTTACCAAATGATGAACGTTTCGGTATTTTTCACTTTGGCTGTTATGAACAACACTACTACGAACATCCATGTACAAGTTCTGTGTGAACATGGGTTTCCAATTCTCCTCAGTATATACCTAGAATTTGAATTGCTGGTCATATGGTAACTCTATGTTTAATATTTTGAGGAACTGGCAGACTGTTTTCCAAACAGTCTATGCCCTAATGCTCATTGTTATTTTCTTTAATAAACTAATTGTTTAGAAGAAAACCCGTTTTGGGGGGGGTGGCAGGTGGGCGGTGGGGGAGGGGGAAGGGGGTATGTGATGAGCAGCAGAGAGTAGGAAAGTATGGAAAGCAGGAAGTATGAATAGTTTGTTCTCCAGAAAAACCCTTTCCCACCATCTGCCTCTGATAAGGGTGGCCCTGTCTGTTCTGAAGGATTGTGGAGGAAGCACTACTAGTGTAACAAGTGATGGAAGGGCAGAAGCCTCTGGAAATTGGTACTACTGGGAAACGCTCTGTGCTATCTGTAGTGTTTCAACTAAGTGTCTGTGCTGGTTCATCAACCATGATTAAAACCGACAATGAAGATTCTCTCCTTGCTCAAGTTTCAGATTGCCGAAGATTTTACTGTTTGCTCAGTAGTTCTTGTTAAAATACAGCCAAGAGTGCTATGAAGGATGACAGAGTGCAGTGAAGTTCTCTAATCAGATGAGCCCATCTCAGTGCTGACCTAACACGTATGTTTTAGTCAGGAGTCTTCCGATGATGGCTTGCCAGCTGAGTGGTGGATTTATGGTGCAGATAAGCATATCAAGCTGAAAACAGACCGCACCCGTCCATCTTGTTTTGCCTGTGAAATGGCCTACAATGGGAGCCCAGGCCACTGGAAATGACGGATGCACAGATATACCAGTTCATGTAGAAGAAACGATACTGTTAAATGCTGTCATTGTCTCCATGCTCAGACATGTGCTTAAATCTAAGAATGCCCAAAGGTAGACAGAAATTATTTTGAAGGGTCGAGGTGGCAGGTAGAAAGTATAATAACCTAAAATGACTATAAGAAGTAAGACAGATAAGGTCTCCTTAAAGACAAAGTTAGAGTGAGAATACAAGTTGCAAAACATGGTAGCATTTAGCTAACTGACAAAGTTAATGAGTGCTGGCATCCAAACAGAAACAGCATTACTTCATGGCTCATTGGAAGCATCTGGATGACTAAGGCACAGGTGGCTTTAAATAACTTTACCAGCAAACCCATAGTCACTCTTTAGGTTTAATCAGCAACAGTCAACTTTCCAGCCACTCTAGGCAACAAGTCTTGGAATATTCTCATAGAATTAAAATCGGTCTTCCAAGCCACCTAAGCATGAGCCATGACACGAGGACACTCAAAGTTACATCCGGCAGCGTTTGTTGTTTTGTTTTTTTTTCCTGTGTCTACATAAATAGATCATAACATAGGACTGTGCATGCCCTATGTTCGGCAAAAAATTGATTAAAAAAAAGAGTTTTAGTCTATCCAGACAGACTGCCCATCCCCTGCAGCTCTCTAATGTCTAATACCTTTTTTTAAAAAATCCAAACCAAACCAAAAAGCAGTGAATTTTTCTGATCTTATTTCCTCTACATTTATCTGGCATGCTTATAACTCATACTTCTCAAAAATTTTATTCTCCATTTTATCAGTCATGATTGTTAAAAAGCCCATGACCTTCAATGGTATTGTGGTGAACACAGCGAACATCATGGGCGAACTTAAGGTTTGGCAACAAGAATGTTTATCATAGAACAGTATCTTAAACTTAAAGTCACTTAAAATGTAAAATAATAGGGAATTGATTATAAACCTACACACATCTCAATATATACATAAGTTGTACAAACATGGATGGATGGATGGAGAGATAACTGGAATATGATACAGCCACTAAAAATATATATATATATATATATGCTTGTGTTCCCTCTCTCGCTGTGTCTCTCTGTCAAATAAATAAATAAAATCTTAAAAATATATATATATATATAGAGAGAGAGATACTGCAATAAGGCAAGAAAAAGACTTAACAAGCAGGAGTCATTATGGCAAAGTTATTAATGAAAATAATATTGTTAGATAAGCCAATATTATGTGTCTCATAACCGTAATACTGAATGTCTTTGCTGATTTGATTCTTTTGTCTTTTGTCTTGAATCTTGTTCCTGGATCCTTTTTTCTATAGGTATCATGTAACATATTTATTTGCACATGTATTTGTGGGTACATATGTGTTAGTTCAGTTCATATTCCTTAGAAATTTATCTGTAACAATTCTTAGAGAATTGGTTTAAAGGTAGGTACCATCAGAATACATTAGCAATCACGTCTGCTATTGGACCTAAGAGAATTATCAAACTGGAACCCATTTCAAACTAAAGACTCACTTTAAAATGTTCTCACATGAACCAGAGGATGTTTAGTTTGGCAACGAACCTGGTTTTTCTAGCAATTTTTCCTGCTTTCAGTGTATGCCAAGGTAACCAATTTTCTTTCAGTCCCTTAGAGGAGGTGCAAAGGTTATGGGGAAAGGGTTGGTATTTCTAGATGGTTCGTGTACTCTATATGGAGTTTAGGAGCAACATTCTATTAGACTCCTCAGGCTGGGTCAGCTTACTTGAAAGTGCCTTGCAAGGTTACTTGGGTTTGGCAAGTATCTTCAAGGTGAAGACTGGCTTGGAAGTACTTTCCTCAGTATCTCTCTGCAGTCCTGTTTTTGCTTCTAATAATCTGAACTTTCTTGCCAGCCCATCAAAGCTATTTAACACATTCTTAAAGGTTTCACCCAAAACTTTAAATTTATTCATGGGAAGATGAACAAAGATACCAGTCATACTGCTAGAGAGAGAAGTCGCCACACAAAATACTCTACGGAACAGTCTACAATGTCCCCTCTGAATTAAATTATTCCAGTGCAAGTATCTCTGGGTTGTATTCAGATATCCCTAGCACTGTCTGTTGTTTGTTTTTTAACAATTCTCATAGTTATCCAAAGAGAATCATTACAAATACAAAAAAAAAAAAAAAACAATGAAAATAATATAGCTTTTCCTTAAATGTTATCAGTTAACTTGATATAGTGAAATAAATGATACACAATAAAATGCAATTTGATATAGATCATAATCAGATGTTAAGAACGGAAGTTCTAACTTTGATATCAAGTTATTTTCTGGCAACACGAAAGTTGCTTAACCTCTCTGAGGCTTCTATTCTATTTTTTACCAAAAAAAAAAAAAAAAAAAAAAATAGAGAATGAACCAGAGAGTATACTCTTGAGAAACCTTTCCATCTATGAATTTTTATTTCCTAGATCATAAAAAGTCCATTGGAATATATTCTGCTGGTAGGTTTTCTTTACATTTTCCGATACTGTAGAACATAATATAGTAGCACCTTTATCAAGAAGAAATTTATGCCAATTATTATAATCATTGAAATACCATATGTAATAATTCTAATGGGATTTTAAATGGGAATGAACTATATTTTTGCTTTGGGATATTAGTTATGCTTCAGGAAAAAATAATTAGTATCATTTGGGGCTGACATTTTTATACCATCTAATTATGATCATCTATGCTCTCTTTCTTTTATGGGAAGCATCTTAGATCCTGCCTTGATTATCACAAGAATTCCCTAATGCTGACAAAGAAAATGGGCAAAATTCATGCCGTGTCTGTGCAATTTTAACCTAAACTGTTTCTTAATAATTCTCCCCAAAGCAGGTATCAGAACTTTACACAAATCACTATAATCGATGGTTTTCAAAATAACAATCCTGACAGAAATGTACTTAATAGGGAAACACTACTTAATTTAATTCAATTCAATAGAATAATTAGGAACTAAGCATCATGGTGCCTAGGAGTAGACTCAGGATGACATAAAACCTAACTAACAGACCTAGTCCATGACGTCAAGAAGTTCATGCCTTCGTTGTGGTATGAAAAGGAACACACCAAAAGTTAGAGACAAAGCTATTATAAGATACAGCAAAATATTAAAATACAGCATTCCACAAGATGTAAGTACTACTCTTTAGTTTGAAAACCAACTTACATAAGCATAAAAAAAAAAAATTCACGGAAGAGGTAAGTTACAGCTGCTTGGTAGAGAAAATATGACATTGATCTTCTATAAAGTAGCCTGATATTAATAATACAAGAAAACAGATTAACAAAAGTAACACGTAATACAGAACTCCTAATATCGGCATAATTGGTATTACTGGTATCATAAGGTCAATTCTCCATTGGGCTGTGAAAAAACAGTGATTCAGTCACATAACAAAGGAGCTACTTATCAACATTTTCTAAATACATCATATAAAATTCTTGCTACAACTTTCTTCCCGGAAAAGTGCATTTCTTTTGTATTTCTTCAAAGATCAGTGAATTTGCTTTTAAAATGTTGTTTTTCAAAAGCCTAAAATATAGACAAGGCTTTTATTAAGATAAAATGCACAAAAGAATGACTTGTCAACGTAGGGGAGGAGGGACCAGAGAGAGGCAGAGGTTATTAACAAAAAGGCTCTGAAGATACTAGACAAAGCAACTTAGGATAAAGCAATGGTCTGCAGGCACAGCTTCAGTGCATTTTTTTCCCTAAACAATCGAGCAGCACCCCGACGATGGAGAAAAGAAGGGACAGAGAACAGTAAGACGGGAGGACAGTTAAATTCAAATCCACTCAACAAATATTGATGAAGTGCAGATGTGTCCAGGTTCCACACAATGTGCTGGTGGTAGTAGTAAGAGCAACACCAACCTTGGATTCCTCAAGTCTGCAACCCTGATCTCCTCTTTATTCTTCAGTTTTGTTCTTGACTCTCATCCTGGCCACCAGCAAATCCTAGCAGTTCAACCCTGAAGACACAGAGCCAGTACTTCTCAGGACCTTCACTGCAAACAGCGTTCTAAGCCACCACCATCTCTCTCCTGATCTCTTGTCTTCTAACTGGTCTCCCTGTCCCCCTTCAGGGGATTTTCAACATATAAGACAGAGCAATCTGGCTAAAATACAAGTAAGGACAATCTGGTTACTCCGCTCTCTAGAATGTTCTGCTTCCTATCTCATTTGGAGTAAAACTGGAACCCCTTGCAATGATCTCAATAGAAGAATCCATGCGATCTGTCCCCATAATTTTCTGGGTTCATCTCCTACTTCTCCTTCCCTGTATCACTCTGCTCTTCTGTGAACACACCATACACACACCTGTTTCAGGGCCTCTGTTCCTCCTGTTCCCTCCACTTGTCAACACCCTTCCCCACCGTCTCTGTGGCCTCTTCCCTCACCTGCTTCAAGTCTCCACTCAGCTGTGTCCTTCTCCGTAAACCCTCCATGTCATGCAAAATGAGAGTACGATACGGTATAAATAAAATCATTTAAATAATAAATTCAAATTCCAGCTCTACCACTTGCTCTTTGTGTCTCTCCTTCACTAAGGCATTTAAATTTTCCAACTCTGTTTACTTGTCTATAAAAAGAATAATACTCTTCTGTGCCCTCAAAAAATTATAAACAAATAAAAGTATGTGTGAAGGTTTTTGTCAAATTTGTGTAAAGCACAGGATAAATGATAGTTATTACACACATGAAACAGCTATGTCTTTTGCTAATCCCCACTAGGAAGAAGCTCTAAGAGTCAAATCTTCAGAGGAAAGTGGATTCAAGTCATCGTTTTATTCTCAGGCATAAGAAACAACAGGGTTGAAGCAATGAGAAATGTTTGGGTTGGAGGAATGGGAGAGTGGGGAGGAATATGATGATCGTCTTTAGATATGTAAAGTGCTGTACTGTAAAAAGGAGTTAAGTTGTATTTTGTGGTCCTAGAGACAGGAATAGGACAAAGAGGTTGGAACTTTCAAAAAGGCAGATTTGGGTTTCTAAAAGGTCACATTTACCAAGGATTGGAAGGGCATGAAAAAGCAACAACTATTTTAGGGGACAGTTTCTTCCTTGAAACTGAAGGTCTTTGTTTGTTTTTTCCTAAAACAAGGTGGTTATCCATTTGTCATGGTATCTTAAAGGAGATTTAAAGCAATGACTGGAAAGCAAGAATCAGTCCCAGCAGTGAGATTCTGGCATTTCACAAAAATGTCCTGGGATTAAACCCATAAATATAATTAAGTCAAAGACCATCACCAAGGATTCTGCAATAGTCAACATCCCTAAAGAATTGACTATTATAGTCTGTCACAGTTATGTAGGATCATAAAAAAGGAATTAAACTTATAACATGTCTACTTATATCTAGTTATGTCCAGTCATATCAAGAATAAAAGGAAATACTGCACACATTAAATAGCAAATGCAACATGAACACTTTTTTTGTGTGTGGGGTTTTTGTGTGTATGTGTTTTTTTTTAGAGGCTAAGAGTATAAAACAATTGAGCATCTTTGGGACTTCTCATTGTACAGGTAAAGTTTTCAAAAGACTATAACCAGTGCGGTGCTCGTAAATGCTTAATAGCCAGCTCTCTGTGTTGGGCAGAAGCCCTGATCTATAGCCTTGGCTGATTTCTGTGGGGTAACTTTTCCCAACAAGGTCAATTTTAAGCTACCAACATGGTATCCCTGAACACACAATTGGGTGGAAAAGTTCAGGGTGATCTCCAGCAAGCCACTGTGAGGCTGCTCTGGCCCACCTCTGAGTCTAAAACGAGCCTCATGATTCTTATGATATCTTTTTACTGTGACCCTACTCCTTTCCCCACCCCAACACACAAAAATAAAGCATGTAAAGTAATGATACCTCTTCTTTACATACAGGATTTCCCCATTTTTGCTATAACTACGTTTTACACATAGAAATTTCTATTTATGTCTTAATGTGAGAGCCGCAGTTTATAGGAAAATATTCCTCTATTAAGATTTTCCTCAGCTGACTTCCACATACTCCCTGTGCTTATCACACAGAGGGAGAACAGAGCCATTGCTATAGTTCTATCATGAATTAGTAATATCAGGAAATTATTAGTTTCCAACTCGTTGCAGGCACAGTATACATGTAACTGGCATATGCTAAATTCACAAAAGCCAAAATATCATTTAGTATAAATATCCAAATCAAAATCTTGAACAACACCAAGTTCAATTTAAGTTCAACTATAAACTCAGTTTAAGCACAGGAAATAAGAAGGAGTTCTGTATTTTTATATTGGATTTCATACAACAAAAATGATTTCTTTTCTCTGCCACCTTCTTTTAGGGGATGAGCCCTATACAGAGGCAAAATATATGATTAGAGTTTCCAATGTTTCCATGGGGCTCAGGACAATAGTACACGATTGTCAGAACTGTGTACATCTAAGAAAGTATCCTTAGCATTTAAAGATTCATCTTCAGGTAGGCGGTGTACAGGGATAAGATGACATCATGTCTGGAAGCTGCTTTAAAATACTTCAGCAAAGAATGAAAAAGAAAAAGAAAACAGGAGATGAAGCAAATAAAACTGTAATAACTACTGAATGTGGATGGTAAGTACACACAAGATATACACACATACTATTTCCCCAACTTTTTTGTGTGTTTGCAACTCTTCCCCTGCCCCCCAAAATAAACAAAGCTTCCAGAAAGACAATGGTTATATTTAACACAGAAAACACTTATTAATTTTCTATGGATCTACTAGAGACCTTAGTAAATATCCTCCTAAATCCTGTTTCAGCAAGTCTGAATACTACATACATATTTATTGTTATTAACAGTTGAAGGATAATAACACGACTACTCAGGACAAAACTGTGGATAGTACTCTCAATTCCAAAGTTATATAAAGCCATAAGGCCTTCCTAAGGTTGTTCATTTGACCGTGCAGAGGTATCTCTCACGGCATTCATAATATTAATTGTTCCCCTATTAAAGGAAACTCCCTCAGGGTAAACAATCACGCCGTGGTTCATCATTTTAGATTTCTTTTGCTGAGAACTGAATTGGCCAATAGCACACACTCAGTTAGCCATGATTTTGGCAAAATTGGAAGGCTTGACAGCATGGCACTCAATGTAGATCAGAAGCACTGGTGTGTTGTTGTTGTTGTTGTTTTGAAGATTTTACTTATTTATTTGACAGACAGAGATCACAAGTAGGCAGAGAGGCAGGCTGAGGGAGAGGAGGAAGTGCGCTCCCTGCTGAGCAGAGAGCCAGATGCGGGGCTAGATCCCCCGACCCTGGGATCATGACCTGAGATGAAGGCAGAGGCTTTAACCCACTGAGCCACCCAGGCGCCCCCAGAAGCACTGGATTTAAGAAAAAAACGCTTAGGGGGTGACATTCGACAGTCTCAAAGGTATCTGACTAAAGAAATAATCCGACTTAACATGTGCTTATGGTACTCCTGCAAATCACAGGCAGGCTGGAAGCAAAGCATCACAACTGGGTACAAGTTGGTCACCGTTTCCTATAACGGGAGCAAAGTTTCACATTCTAGGCCCAGGACGAATGACTGTCCTGCCAAACACTCTCATGCATCTTATACTTCAATATTTTATCTCATCTTTATTTGTACTGCATTTTTAAACAGTTAAATGTGTTTTTCTTCTCCCCCCCACCTCCACCAGGGTCTGCAACCATCTCAAAGGCAGGGCCTTTTTGTCTCCTACTTAGGGATAATGCTTAAAGCTCTACCATAGCGTTCAACCGATGAACACAATAAATATAGACCTTTCCTGAGAAGGCAGAAAGAAACTGCCTGCAAATTTAATGAGGTAATCAAACTGTTAACCTAGGTATCTTTGAGGAATATGAGAGAAGATGTTCACTAGATTTGTCTTCCTGGTTTTTACAAGAGAAAATAAATTTCCATTCCTGTTCTCCACTTATCCAACCAAAAAAGAGTCCCAAATTCAGATTAAACTGTTCTATATTAAAGATCCAGAATGTAGCTTAAAACAAAATCCCAGGAAAATTCTGCTGTAAAACTTTGAACATCCTCAAGTTGAAGCATATTCTATTAAAAATGTCTTATTAAAAAAAAATCAAAGAAAAAATTCTCTTATTCTACTCATAGGTTAAAAAAAAAAGTCAATAAAGGACTTAAAATTACTTAATGATATCAATTTTTGCTTGCTTTTTCTCCCACGTATCTTCAGAGCCACGCTTGTTTGCCTTCCCCAAATCTATCTTATACAAGAGATATATATATATAGTTTTACACAATGGTCCATTTTATATCACTCTGTGAACAAGAAATGATCATATGTTCCCAGCAGAAAGCAGGCTCGAAAGCACCGATGCAAAATTTGTCCATTATAATAATTTGCATTTCTCCTGTTAAATGCTTCTGATGAGAAGCCTACAAAGTGATTATAGTCTTCTGATCTTCTTAAAGCACAATAGAGAAGGAAACATTAGAATGATCACAGAATGCTTGTGGGAATACAATTTCACTCTGATCTCTTTCATGTACAACTCCACAGGGATCTCAAAGGCTCTTCTTGGCACACGATACTTATTTATTTACTCAGTTTCTGAGCCTGATGCCATGATACGGATTTAAATATTGTCATACAGATGACGCTCAGGTACAATGTCCTTCTAGTGATGCTTTATCTATTTTTGCTCCCAATACTCTCTTGTCTAAGATCCAACACCATATGCATTGAAATAAGTTGTTCTTCAATGTTTCAAAACCTGATTTATTAGCTGTTCCCATTCCATCTGCCTCTGAAAACGGCAATGTTTTACTTTCACTGGCTGCACAAAAGGTTGAGGCTCGATTTCCCTTCACTTTATCATTTGATCAGCATCTCTGACACATGTGTTAAGTTCTCCTTTCAACTATATAAACCACTTAAAATTCATGCTTTTTTTTTTTTTTTTTTTTTTTTAAGATCAGGTCAGTATAGCACGCGCTTGACTAATGCATTTGTCATCTTGCATATTTACTACCGTTTCAAAAACCTGGGCTCCAAAAGCCGTCCTTGCTATTGTGAAGCACAGCGAGGCTGGGCTGAAACCCAGGCTTGCCCAAATTGGGAAAACTACCATCAGCCAATACATATTGCATGATCTACAGCTAGGAAAAAGGTGGGACAATCCTAGGGTCTGAAAATAACTACAACAAGGAATAAGAACAGATGGAATTATCTGAGGGGATGGGACTTTTGGGAGAAAAGAGAGAAAATGGTCTGGAAAAGGCAAGGAAGACAGCAATCGCGTGTCTACATGGCACCGAAAGAGCCACTGTGTACAACAGCAGCGAGGGAAGCAGGCTCTCAAGGTGCTAATAGGTTCTAGTTCTAACTGCTCTTGGAAGAAGGTTAAAAGAACATTCAATAATTTACCCGCAACGATGAGGCGGGTAAATTCAGACAGAGGACTGGGGCAGCGGGGCGCGGGGATGGAAGCAGTACTGGGGACAAGGGGCCTCACAATGTTGGGCAAGAGGGGGACCATGGGCTCTTCATGGTAACTGATGTGGCTGAGATACAGGGCACGGTGACATGGAACAGACTTTAGATACGAACTGGTAAGAGTTGTGGGGAAATGAAGGCCATGAAATTGCCAAGAATATAAATAGTTCTAGAACTCTCATGTTTATTCTTTGGAGGGTGGTTTGGAAGCTACCTTCTGGAAATGGTCTTAGTCAATGAACAATTCTCAATCTTCATCCTTCTCACTGGATCTAGCAGTATCAACTAACAAAATCAACTGTTCCTTTTTTTTAATTTTGAAGATTTTATTTATTTATCAGAAAGAGAGTGTGAGCACACTTCGGGTAGCAGCAGGCAGAGGGAGAAGCACACTCCCCACTGAGCAGGGAGCCCCATGTGGGATTAGATCCCAGGACCCCAGGATCATGACCTGAGCCGAAGGCAGACACTTAACCGACTGAGCCACCCAGGTGTCCCTCAACTGTTCCTTTCTTAAAACAGTTTCTTCACTTAGGTTCTGTGACTCTATATGATAATCTCTTGGTTCTCTACCTTATTCCCTACCAGTCCTTCTCCATTTTCTTGCTGATTCTTCCTCATCTCCCTGACCTTTTATCATTCAAGTATCCCTGTGCTGAACCCTTGAACCCTTTCTCTGTGCTAGATACAAGCCATAGAAGATTCTAGTTAAATATCAGCTACATAGGAATGATGCCTCAATCCCCATCTCTAGGCTAGCCCTCTCTCCTGAACTCCAGAATTGGGGGTCCAGCTGACTACTCAGGATCTCCAGTGGACTTCTAGTAGGCGTGACTCCAATTTAATTTGTTCAACAACACTCCGATCCACCTCCCATTCCCTCCTGCTTCTCCTATACTCTTCCTTTTATTAGTAAAAGGGGACAATGTACTGATTCATGCTACACTGGAGACTGAAGCCAGACATAAAAGGCCACATATTGTTCCATTCAAATGAAATATCCAGAACAAGCAAATCAACAGTCAGAAAATAGTCAAGGGCTGGGGAAGGAGGGATGGAGAGTGACTGTTAGAGACAGATTTCTTTTGGGGCAAATAAAAATCTTCTGGAATTATATAGGGGGTGGTCACACAGCTCTGTGAACATACTAAAAATCTTTAAATTGTACACTACAAAATGGTGAATATTGTGGTATGTGAATTTTATCTTAATAACATTTAAAATTAAAATAATAAAAGACTGTAGAAACTTTGTTTTGTTTGCCCTCGAATCTCAAGCCCCTATAACATCATCTGACAACAGTGGCTACTCAAAAAATACTTGCTGAATAATTGATAAATTAGTCTCTAAAGTTCATACATATATACATACTTATTACTGTGCACATATTCTACGGTTCCCCCTTCTTTATACATCATTAATGATGTAGGATTATTTAATGATGTATGAAAGAAGAGCAGAGATAAGACCAGAAGTCCACTGTTCTATCTTGAAATCAGCCCTCAAAATTAAAATAAATATAAAAAAAAAAAAAGAGCTGAATAAGAAGTACCAAGTGTGTTCAGAACTCTCTCAAGATAAATTTAGGTATTTACATAACACTGCATTTAAGCTTAAAAATTAAATTTGTAATTTAAATTTTGGTAGAGCACAATGGGCAAATTCTAAATCAACTCACAGACAGGTATCATAAAAGCATTTCTATATGGTACAGTGACAGAGAATAAAAAGTCTAAGATACAGTGCCCGACCCTTAAGGAATTTATAACCTACATGGGTAGAAAATAAATACCCAAGTCCTAAAATTTCCAAAGATAAAGGACTAGCAAACACGGGCTGCACAAAGTGATATTATAAACTTTATTATCTATAAACTTTACTTATATTATCTATTAACATTATCTATAAACTTTATAGAGGAACAACCGGACAAACCTGACCTCAGCCAGAGGATCAACGTAGTAGCGTCAACGGAAGTAAGTTATCCTGAGAACCTATACCTTTGATATGAAGTGTTGTGAGCTACATTTGCACTCTGTGTCTTCCTCTTCAAAAACACAGAACTCCAGGCTCATTATAAGAGAAACATCAGGTAAGGACCAACTGAAGAACATTCTATAAAATTCCTGCGAGGCACTCTTGAAAATTTTCAGGGCCATCATACAAACTCTAACCAAGAACGTCCTAACATGACACCACTGTTAAATGTAATAAGGAGGTATCCTGAATGCGATCATAGAAGGAAAAAGGTAAAACCAAGAAAACCTGGGGGGGGGGGGGAAGAACCGTAGCTAATAATAGTGTATCATATTGGTTCATTAATTTGAAGAATAAATCATAATGATATGAGACTGTAATAAGACAGGAAACTGGATCTGAGTTAATGTGAAATCCTGCACTATCTTTGCAAGTTTCCTATAAATCTACATCTATTTTAAAATAAGAATGTATTAAGCCACCTGTTTACATTTAAAAAAAAAAAACCAGCAAGGAAAAGAGTAAAATTATGTATGATTTTAATTTGGTATTAACTGAAAAAAATCACATATCTAATATTCTTAAATAAATTGTTAAATATTCTTAAAATTTTTTATCCGGCAGTTTTGCTTTCTATGTGGAAGAGAACGTATAATTAACTGGGGTGGTGGTAGAGATTTAATAATTGTCCTCATTTAGATGACCCTAATTTCACAGTATATCTTAAAACCTAAGGAACCACATCCCTTCTCACACACATAAAAACACACCCACAAACACTTTGTTTTCAACACCATAGGAAGGCAGAGCATTTTCCATTCCCTGCTGGCAGGCAAGGAAATCCCTCCTAAAAGCAGAGGTCTCCTAGGTGTGCTGCTGCCTGGGGTGCTCAGGCCAAGGCAAGAACACACCTGTCAACAAGGAAGGCCCAGCTGAAGCTGCAATATCTGACTGCCTAGACTTCACTCTGCCATAACTCATTCCTCAACCTGTTCATCCATAGGCTCTTTTGGATGGGCTCCTCTCCCTTCTCATTACAGCAGTGTTGTTTTGTCTGAAATGCAATCACAGATGAATTGGACTTTAGGAAATATTCCCATTCTAGTTCTGTAGTCATATCAGAAACCCTAGACCCCGTGTTAATTTTGTTACAGCTTTTAGTTCTCACATTTCAATGGAAAATCACTCTTCCCTCGAGAATGCCACTGATATTGGCAAGAAAGCACGGGGGCTGCCACACAACTCAATCGCCAATAACAACCGGGGAAACTCAACCCTCAGCAGACATTAGTAATCACGGGAAAACAGCCAGAAATTTAATCACAATTCTTTCAGAAACAGCCAGGGATTTCGAAGTGCTGTTATTCTAGGATATGACCCTGATACAGTGCTTAATCAAAGCCACTGCCAGTGCAAGACGAACCTGCAGACTTTAATAAAAACCAATTTCATAAAAGTCAGCGTGTCAGCATCATGCTGGACCCAACTTAACAAAATTGTAAAAAGTTTACATATGTACACATTCTATAGATAAGACGTGATACCATACAGCAGTTGCGTACTTAGAATCGTGTGTTTATACAAACACACACGCACGCACACGCATCCACATGGACACTGCCATTTAGACACGCAGTCACACAATTAAGGTTAGACAGTCAACCAAAGTACTGGAAAATGTGAACCTTTCTAACTGGGGACCAGCTGGGTGGGCAGGTGCAGGATATGGACTGGACCGCCTCCACGTCCCAGAGATGATCTGGAGGCTTTCTTCAAAATAGAAATTTGGGATAAAGTGTTTTTGGTGCCAAACCTCAGCTAGCAATAGACACAAGTCCCAGATGTTCAGGAAGCCGTGAAGCTTGACTTACTCTGCCATCAGCTCTATTTTTGGACTGTGTCCTGGCAAAATGGCAAAGGCCATGGTCATACCTTAAGATACAGCAGCTGCCAGAGCGGCTGGTGCAGCTGAGATGCTCAGTTGAGCTGTCTTCTGTCCTCCAGCAGAAGAAAAGAAAAGCAGACAACTGCTAGGCCATCTTCTCTGCTATACTCCCCCCTCACAGGGCTCCTCTCTTCTCCCTGACTAGGAGAACTGAGGAATGTGGCAGGGGGGAGAGGGGCACGGAGACTGACAGGCCGTTTTAGAATGTTTTGTATATTTATAAAGATTATTTCCATCAGGGAATAAATGTAATATGTAATGGGATAAACAGTAACTCAGAATGATTTACAGCCTCTTAATTCTTAAAAAATACACATGCATATGTGTGTGTGTGTGTGTGTGTGTGTACACATATACATACATATACACACATACACAGACATACACATACATACATAACTCCAAACATTTTCACAGATAGCACCAAATATTTCCATCGGGTCTTTCCACTTATAAAAGAAATGCCTCTGAATATAAATAATGTGACTATGACTGAATGTTCCAGGCCAATGATACCAAAAAACACCAATTAACTAAAAAACTGATGAGATTTTTTAACCCTGGAAAATACTAACTCAAACACAGAGAAGTCTATGAAAAGAAAAAAACAGAGAAAAGAATGTGGCAAATAAACTATTTCTTAGTTGTTGTTTTAAAGGAACATATAAACGAGACAAAGAGTGTGGGCAAGGGAGTCTGTATCTGTCTCATTTCCATGGGCTGTTGCCAGGACAATCTTTAAGAGATTATCCCCAGGATAGGTGATTCAGAGCAAACCTGCTTTAAAATGTATACCAACAATATTTAATTGTGTACTTTCTTGGTATAATTTGTATACAGTTGATGCTTCTTTAGAAGCTAAGAAAAAGGCTATTTCTCAAATGTCTGTTTCTGACTAAACAGAGGTTTGAAATATTAAGAAAATAAGCCAACAATACTTGAAGCTAGAGCCCTTTACTGGTTAGAAACACAGATGCATTTCTACCCCGCAATAGTTCATAGGGGAACAAAGGGATAAGACGGTAAAGCTGTAAAGTTTCTTCGTTTCTTCTGGATAGGACAATTTTGTTGTTGTTGTTGTTGTTGTTTTTAAAGATTTTATTTATTTATTTGACAGAGAGAGAGATCACAAATAGGCAGAGAGACAGACAGAGAGAGAGATGAGGAGAAGCAGGCTCCCTGCTGAGCAGAGAGCCCTATGCGGGACTCGATCCCAGGCCCCTGGGATCATGACCTGAGCCGAAGGTAGAGGCCCAACCCACTGAGCCACCCAGGCGCCCTGTTGTTTTGATTCTAGAATTATGAATTCTTCGAACATCAGAAAGACCCATATATAAATGCAAATGCTGAAATATTTTCTAAATGATTTTTCTGCCTTTTTGGAAAATGGGCAACACTGATTCTCTCCATTAGTGCAAATAATAGAGAGTACTCCACACCTAGCTGATCGGGCAAGGGGAAAACTATGCAACCCTCCCTTCCCTGAAGAAGAAAACAGGTCTACATAAATAATAATACCTTATAATAACACAGCTACTTAATGTCCAAACTGCTTTTGCAATCACACTCTCATCTGAGCCTCACAGTAATGAAGTCAATAAACCAAGTGCTACTAAAGCAACTTAGGAGAAAAAAAATCAAGATATCAAAAGGGGAAGTACCTTGCCTAAGATCTTGACAGACGGTATGTACTTCCAAACAAATGGAAAATGTTAGGCATTGCAAGGAACGTTCAAACCCTCAAAAGTCAAAGGATCTGTCTAGTTTCCAATACCTGCTCTATAATTAACTTGTAGTGTGATATTCAGGGGAAATAATGTCAAGCTGGACACGAATCTGTACTCAGCGGAATAAGAATCATACCACCTCCCCACAACTATCTCACCACAGACACCAAAATAAACGAAATAATAAAAGCTAGCCTTTGGACTCAAAACATTCCAGAATCTCAAGAACAGACTAAATCTGTGCTCATCAATCTCAGATACAACCGAAGTTCAGGACAAGGTTGTAGGAGATGTGGAAGTTAATGCGAGAAAGGCTGATTTGCTATCTGCCATCGAAGCCACAACGATCCACCATATTCCGTAACCTTTCAGACAGCATGGTGATCTTCCGTCGAAAAGCGATCAGTCAGCAAGTCTCATCTGAGGTAAGGGAGGGCCAAAGGGAAGCATCAGACAGGGTAAGGACAACATGGAAGAACAAGAGAGGAACAAGAGGAGAAAGAATATGGCAAAACACAGGTAAAGCGAATAGAATATAGTAGCATCCAGCAAGAACAACAGGACAAAAAAGATAAACCACGGTTCTCTCTACTCATCTTGGAATTTCTGCTTCCTCCAAAACCAGGAAATGTTAGCAAGGCTCTTCATTTGCACATGGGGTCATGTCCTCAATTGAGAGATGAGTGCTGACTAATGGAAACATGTGACCTCAACTGAGTGCTGACCAATGGAAACATGTGAGTCCCATGTCATTGAGAATTTTCCAGTAGTCACATTTAAAAAGTAAAAAAAAAACAGTGAAATTAATTTTACTAAGATTTTAACTTAACCCCATACATCCCTAAATACCACTTACACATGTAAACACATTAAAAATTTTGCAGGTTTTATATTCTTCTTTAATACTGCTTCTGAAATCCAAGTTTACATTTTATACTTAGAGCACAACTCAATCCAGACATTAAATTTTCACCAAAAAAACCCCCTGAAATGTACTTAGGCTTCATAAAATCTCCAACTGAAATAGAAGATTTCATATACCCAAGCTATTCGAGATATAATTAAAAGTTTGCAGTAAATGAATCAGTATCAGTTTTTAAATTAATTAAAATACAATAAAATTTAAAATTCTGTCCTTCAGTTGCATTAGCCACACTTTAAGAGCTCACGAGCCTTATGTAACTCTTGCAACCATGCTGCGCAGCATAACTATATACTCGATGTTCTGTATTTTCCAGAACGTCAGGCATCATTTTGCCCACACAGGCACAGCTTTCATAAGGACAAATGGAGATGAACAAAGTCCAGATACTAAATAACTGATCATCTGTTCACTAATAGTGATTAGACTGGAAGAGTGTGGCAAAGACTTAGTTGTAGCCAATAATCAATCTTTCATACTAATAGCTCTTCTGATTTTTAGTTGAGCATCTTGAAATTCAGATTGTATTTCTGGTCCTCTCTCTGAAAGTAAAGTGTGGCTGTATCACTAATTCAGGCCAACAGGATACAAGCACAAGTGTTGTGCTGTAGCTTCTTACAATACAATTAAAAGACGGCTGGACAAGCCCTTTGCCCCCTTTCTAGTTTGTCTTTTTTTCATTCAGTGGCTGCAATGGCCATCATTTTGCACCATGGTTCTGCCACAGAAGGCTTCTACCTTATAGAAGCCATTGTTATTTCATGTTTTTATTAGTTACACAGAACATAAGCCCTATTGATAGAGTGGGTATTCTAGTGGACATCAATTCACCAAACTTGATCTGTATGATCTAACTGACTGAAAGGATAGTCTACATATGTTAAAGAAGGTTAACAAAACTGAAAAGCTGGCTACAAATTCACATCCCAATTATCCCTCTCAGTTTCTTCTTTTCTTTTTTTTAAGATTTTATTCATTTGACAGACAGAGACCACAAGTAGGCAGAGAGGCAGGCAGAGAGAGGAGGAAGCAGGCTCCCTGCTGAGCAGAGAGCCCGATGTGGGGCTTGATCCCAGGACCCTGGGATCATGACCTGAGCTGAAGGCAGAGGCTTTATTAACCCACTGAGCCACCCAGGTGCACCAGTTTCTTCTTTTCAAAAGAACTCTGATTTTGTTCTTCTGGACAACATACCGTATGGAAGGCTGACCCCAGTGCCCTTAAGGGTCAGAGCCAGACTTAAGGAAGGTTCTGTAATTCTAGCCAGTGAGATATGGCATCTTCTGAGAAAGGCGCTCTTGTTTTATACAGGAAATCCAAAGGAAGGTGGGCGTCTGTTGCCTCTAGAGTTCTTGTGTGGATGTGATAGCCATCAAAGCTTGGGTCCTTGGGTGACTGGCACCATCTTGGAGACAATGTGAAGATAAAATCCACACTTGGAAAAGGGAAGACCCCATGAGAATAGGAGAGAAACAAAGCCGGAAGCCCTCTGTACTAAACCAGAAGACTATCTTACTGGAGGAGCTTAATGTTGCGCTAACTGGGAAGCCCATTTATTAATGTGGAAGAGGCGTGTTTCTATCACTAATAGCCTAAGTTATATAAAATGATATAAGAATTTCCCCCACAGAGGCGTTTGGGGGGTAGAAAAAGAATAAATGAAACAAGATGGGATCCGGAGAAAGACAAACCATAAGAGACTCTTAATCTCACAAAACAAACTGAGGGTTGCTGGGGGGAGGGGACTGGAAGAAGGGGGGTGGGGTTATGGACATTGGGGAGGGTATGTGCTATGGTGAGTGCTGTGAAGTGTGTAAACTTGGCGATTCACAGACCTGTACCCCTGGGGCTAATAATAAATTATATGTTAACTTAAAAAAAAAAAAAGAAAAAAGATTTCTGTGGGGACATATACATTGCAGCCCAAGAAAATAAAAAAGAATAAAATTAAAAAAAAAAAAAAAAGAATTTCCCCACAGAAGCATCCTATTTTTTTTCCCAAGCTCCAAAACAAACAAAACCTATGAAATTATAAACAACAACAAAAAAATCACTGAGTTAGGGGAACAAAGGGACTGATGATGAATGATGGAATTTAATAGCAGGAAAATCTGATCTTAAGTAGTTCTATCCATTTTACAAATATGAACAATTTAATGCAGGTTTTCCCTACGTTTAAAACAAAGTTAAAAAAAATAAACTGAAAAGATAAAAAAATAAAGTAAAACAAAGTTAATATTGTCTATTTTTGTCTTTTCTTCAGAACAAGACAGCACATTAGGAAATTAAAAAAAAAAAAAGTCTCACAAAATTTCTCATAAACCCATGTACAATTTCTTTTTGCAATGTAAAATAAAAGAACCAAAGAGCATTTCTGCTATTGCAGTTAAAGGACAAGAAAGAAATCCAGATTAGGTCAAGAATTGGGATACCCAACAAATGGAGTAGCTATACAGCGGGATAAGAGAAAATAAATGGCCCTGGGGGTCAAGGGGGGGAGATGGAAGACACATGGAGAAAATTGTGGGGTGAGAGCAAAGCTGGAGCAAGGCAAAGGATGGAGGGGAGGAAGTGACCAAGGCCACTTGGAAGATACATCTATCTCATCAGCTATGACAAAGACAGGCAGAAAGAAGTGCCATAATCTGGGCTTCAACTCCTTAGGAGCCAGAGAGGAGAGAGGTCTGATGGGGATGCGGAGGAACACGGGCAATCCTCAAATCCAGGACTCTCCATCGATTCCTTAGAAAAAAAAAATCGAAGACTTGAGAAGTTTGGTGAGAAGATACAGGAAGTGGGAGAGATAGGAAGGAGTCCATTGTTGGTGTTAGGCATGCTTTAGAATTCAATAGACCAAAATTCAAAAAACAAAGTTCAGGACACCTGGATGGCTCAGTCAGTTGAGCATCTGCCTTTGGCTTGGATCGTGATCCCAGGGCCCTGGGATCAAGCCCCACCTCGGGCTCTCTGTTCGGTGGGGAGTCTGCCTCTCCTCTTTCTCGCTCATGCTCTCCCTCACTAATTCTGTCTCTCTCAAATAAATAAATAAAATATTTTTTAAAAACCCAAAAAACTACAGTTCATATTGCTAGAACAAAGAAAGGGAGAAAAGTCTCCAAATGGAAACCTTTTCTCATTCTTTTCCTGCCCCATCTCTTATAACCAGCTTTTATTGTCTTCCCCTCTAGATTTTACTGTTTGTCTCTCTCATCTACAAAACCTCACACATACCTCTTGGTTTAAGATGCACCATTTCACCTGCATCAAACTGGTTACCCTTTAAGGTTTCTGTCAACTGTTAGGTTCTAAAATTCCTCTCTCAGTTTAGGCAAGCATGGTTTTGCTTCCAAGATATCCAAATTAGTTAACAGGAGGTATGTTTGCTTTGAGGGTGGTCTCTCTTCATTGCTCTGCCCCAATTCTCCTTGTTGGGAGAATATGACTTATTTTTATCCAACATACAGAGAGGCATCACAGGATCTTTTTTTGATAAATGCATTTTAAATTATTATTAAATTTTACTATGTCTTTATGTAACCACATAAAATGTGGATTTGGATAGGAAATTATTCTTGTTTTAATATTTAATAATTAATTTTAATATTTAATGATCGAAGCAGGTTTCTTTCTGTTTGCTTAATAAATTCTTTTGTATATTGTTTTTAAGATGTATATTTTACTACATTTGCTCAAATATGCTTGCTCATCTATTATAGAAACACACTGCTACAAGCATTTTGGAAAAGTGAGAAGCAGGAGTTGTGACTACTGGATATAACAAGGAAAAAAAAAAAAGGATTGCCTTTTAAAGCCAAGCCTTCGATGTATGGAAAATACAGAAGTCAAAACTCTAAACAGGAGGGAGCTTCATAATTCAAGAGCTTCTATCCATAAAGAACTCCTAGGATTATTTACTGTACAGATCTGACAAGTGGACTTCATCAACTGTTCTCAATCCCTACTTCCAAAGACAAACTGATGCCCATTTTATAATTACATACACATTACTAATTCAGGGAGCAAGAGGGCCTCTGGCTTAAAGATTTCTAGCTGGATTATCTCAGGCTCTGACGGTTATGCCCAGTAGGTAAGGATTAGAAGAGTTAATTTCAGATAGTGAGCTGGAAATACCAAGACTAATGATGAAATGTCAGAGCCTACAACCAGAACAATGAAGCAGCATCTCCAATCCTACCTTGATAAATCTCTCCTTACCCAGATGTTATTCATTCTGTTCCACTCGTAGAAACAAAACAGCACCGCAATATTACCTAATGCACAGAAGTGGGAACTAGTCACAGTACTCTCTGCTGTGTATCTCATCAAATGAAGCCTGAGTAGTAACACCAAAATGGAAGACTTTGCTGATTTTTTGAAAATTTAAGCCATTTGATAAATAGCTATCAATTTTGTTGGTGAATGGATCTTTCAAAGGCTCTCCAGATAATTCCAGGTGTGAACATTCCTGTGTACAATATAGTGGCCTAAAAAGAATCCTTTCCAAAGGCTTCTAAGGCTTTGAGGAACTCAAGTTTGGACCTTGCCATACCTATGTTTGGTGAAAGAATAAACACAGGTTGGTGAATTTCAGAGGTCTGAATGGGAAAAATTACAAAAACTGGTTGGTCCCATCAGAATCAAATTATACTCGTAGGAACACAGTGGACAGCACTATCCACTTTGTCTATCCACTTTGTTGCCACTGAATGGGGCAAAAATGAACCAATTCTCAAACCTACATTCATTCAATCTCCCAAACCAAGTGTCACCTCTTGTAACCAAATGAGCTGCGCATTCTGTCCAGGAGGGTCCAAACCAACGAGAAATCACTTCTGCAAACTAACTGTTACAATAAGCCCCTTAGCAGATTCGTATCAACAACTTAGTTCCAGAAGGTGTATTTTTTTTAACCAAGTGTCTATGTTATTAACAATGAAGGAAAACAGGGAATGTTGCTAGGAAATTAGATGACTCTGTCTCTCTCTCTGTATCTACATATATGGAATGTATCCATTACTAATGTACCCATTAAAGTGGAATTACATCAAAACAGCTGAAAAGGGAGCAAAAAATACCAGGCCTTCATTGCTTTTTTTATTGGACATTTATATAAAATAGAGGACAGTGGCAAAAAGGCAAACTTTGTTACTATTTTACTTACTGGCTAATAAATTATTATGCTCCCAGACAGACAACTACTAATAAGCACGCCAAAAAGACTAAAACAAATGGCATTGTGTTTGCTTTTAGGATGCTATTTAATATTTTCAAAAGGTGGGGTGGGGAGGGCCAGGTGAGGAGGGAAAAAGGAAAGGAAACCATTCATTTTGTGTACACGGTATTTAATTTCTTCTCTGCACCGAGCGGAGAATCTGGGTCTCATGATTCTAAATGCTGCCACATGGCTCCGTTCCTAATGATTGGTCTATTACACTATAGTTGGATTTATTTGAACAATTAAAGGACTTGTCCAAAACAGAAGGCATTCCTGCCTTCCAGTAGATAAAACACACAAATTCCTGGAGGGGATGAATATCGGGCAGGAATACAAAGAAGTGTGTCTAACAACGGTAAAAATGTCAGGAACCAGAAAATGTCAAATCCCCAAGGGAAAAACAAACTCAAAGTTTGGTTAGAGCTCAGGCACCACTTTTTTTTGTGATGAAATTACAGTCTACAGACTCCCCTAAGGGAACAAAATGCTCGAGCTAATCAAAGTGTAGTGTTTGCTGGGTTTTCTTTTTTCAAAGTTCAAAACAGAAGCAACAGCAACAACATAGCTTTCGTGTCATTGTTGGCAGGAAATTTTAACTCTTCTCAGGATAACTTTTCTTTGGAAAAAACTGAACCAGAAGTAAGAGTTGCACATTCTGAGTTCCTCTTTCTGATTCCAAGTTCCTGCCTGGTACACTGGAAACTATAGCAATCTGGAGGAGAAATTTAACTGTTAATTACATATTCAAGCCATCATTTGATTTTGCTGATGGGTTCAAACAATGATGCTAAAACTTGGGCATTTTACTTGGTGATTTTTGTTTGATCTGATGCAAACACCTTGTAACAAAGGATTTGAATAAAACTGGCTGTGGCCTCCCCACCCAGTCAAGTTCAGTTTCTGTGTGCTCACAGCCATCCTCGTTCAGTTTCCAAACAACAATTAACAGCACCTAATGGAGGCAACTGGTTTTTATTCTTCCAGTTTCGATTTTGCAATCCTAAGTGCCTGGGCTGATAAAAATTGAATGGAACAAAGATTCAATATTTAACTCCCATCAACCTCCTCTTTGATAGGAAGGCCGGCCTTCTCCACCATTTCCAGCTATATTTTGATATTCTATCAATTCTGCTGGGGTGACTATTCTCCCTGCAGCATAAGTGGGGTGAGGAGTACAAAGAGCTGATACAAAGTGTCCTCAGCGCAATGAGCCCATAATGGAGCAGAGGTCAAAGCTGACCACATGAGCACCTCTAGACGGACAACAGCATGTCATGGGCTGAGGACTAAAGACTAGGAGTCTGTCAAGCGTGTTTCCAAACTTCTAATGAGGAAACGTCTCGGAGAGGCCTTCTCCATGCACCCCATCTCCAATTTCAACCTTCCTTCATGCCTCCTTCCTGCTTTAGTGTCCCTCCTTAGCCCTTATCATTATTACAACATTAGACGAGATTTCTTATCTTACTTACCACCCATCTCTTCTAAGTTCCATGATGGCTGGGATTTTTGTCCATTTTGTTCAAAGCTACATCCCAGTAGTGCCCAGTACTGCCCAGGCAGCTATCCATTGAATAAATGAATGAATGAATAAAGGAGTGAGTGAGACAACCCAAAGGGACAGAAATCAGAAATATTAACTACGATGGTTCACATTTCACTTTTTCTAAAATTAATTCCCCCCTACAATAGCCTCGTTTACAAGTAAGGGATCTGAAATTGAGTAAATTTGTTCAAAGCCACACAGGTTTCGCACGAAACGAGGATGCGCACAGAACTCTTCACACAGCACCACACTGCCTCCTCCTCAAAGAGGAAATGAGACTTGAATCCTTGAGTTGGATCTTTGTGTGAGAAGGACTGATGGTAATAGAAACAGCCTAAGAAAACACAGACATGAAAACACACGAGGATCAAATACAGCAGAATGGCAAACCCCCAAGACTTGTGGAGATTTATGTTAAGAAGGAGAAATTAGAGGTAGATTCCGGAGGACCTTGAATGCCAGGGTCTGTCCTCTTACAAAGGAACACTTTCAAACCTTATTTTTCTTTTCTTTTCTTTCTTTCTTTTTTTTTTTTTAAAGATTTTATTTATTTATTTGTCAGAGAGAGAGAGAGAGAGCACAGGCAGACAGAATGGCAGGCAGAGGGAGAAGCAGGCTCCCTGCTGAGCAAGGAGCCTGATGTGGGACTCGATCCCGGCACACTGGGATCATGACCTGAGCTGAAGGCAGCTGCTTAACCAACTGAGCCACCCAGGCATCCCAAACCTTATTTTTCTTAAATAGTAGAAGTTTTCTTCATCATTAGAAAGCTTACATTGAGTCAATAAAAAGTCGGAGAGAAAATTCTTTTTTTTTTTTTTTTTTAAGATTTTATTTATTTATTTGACAGACAGAGATCCAAGTAGGCAGAGAGGCAGGCAGAGAGAGAGGAGGAAGCAGGCTCCCCACTGAGCAGAGAACCCGATGCGGGGCTCGATCCCAGGACCCCGAGATCATGACCTGAGCTGAAGGCAGAGGCATTAGCCCTCTGAGCCACCCAGGCGCCCCTCGGAGAGAAAATTCTTAAGAAGACAGGTTAAAAGAAAATGAAAACAGACTAAAAACAAAGGCCTAAAAAACAATGGCACAAGAGGAAAAAATAAGAAATGACATGTTTGAAAAGTCTTGTAAAAGAAAAAAACAAAACAAGTTGGTAACAGATTAGGCAAAGGTAACGGCCAGAGAGGACTCACAGTTTTGGATTCTAAATACATTGTGAATACTGCTACCTTGAGAGAACAGGGAAAGTCAAGAAGCAAGGGGTTTTGAGGGGAGATGATGACTATGATTTTAAGTCAATATGCTCTCCTCCACACTTCTATCCGTCCTCGAGATTTTATTCTCCAATTCTTTGCTCTTCTTCCTCCCTCCCTGAATGATCAAAGGCACCATCATGGTATCAACTCCCACCTGAATGCTAATAAAACTCTTCAGTAGAGCCCAGACCTCTCTCCCAAATTCCAGATTTTACTTGACTATCTCAGACATTTCAACTTCAACAATCCAAAAACAACTGGGCTTCTTCTGCCAAAACTGGACCCTCTACCACCCCAGTTCCCATGCTAGCACTCATCTCAGGACTCCCCCCCCATCCTTCATACCTTTTCCTTCCCACACCCAATAATCCCAGGAACTGAAGAAAGAGTTTCAATTTTACTTTATGCCTTTCTGCATTGCTTGAATCTCTACATAACTTGAAATCTATCAACCACAACCAGTGGTTGGTGGGGCTGTAGAGAAATTGGGACCCATGTGCAGTGCCACTGGGAATGGAAAATGGAAAACAGTATGGCAATTCCATAAAAAATTAAAAAGATTACCATGTGATCCAGTAATTACACTTCTGGGTTTATTTCCAAAGGAAGCGAAGAGTTATCTGCATTCTCCCCCACCCTCCCACCCCCACCCCCGCCCCCGCAAAAAGGAAGAAAGTTCTAACAACTGGTACAAAGTGAACAAACCCGGAGGACGTTGTGTCAAGTGAAATTCACCAGTCACAAGAAGACAAATACTGTGATTGCACTTACATGAGGTAACTAGACTGGTCCAACTCACAGAGACAGAAACTAGAATGGTGGTTGCCAGGAATGAGAAGGGGCAAGGGCAGTTACTGCTGACTAAGTCTAGCACTTCAGTGGGAGGGGTGAAAATGTTTGCAGATGGATGGTGGTGAATGCATCCAGTGACACTACTGCACACTGACTAAGGTGGTAAATTTCACGTGTGTATTACCACAATTAAAAATAAATAAGCATTTAAAAGTCAATGAAGCAGCTAAAGAAACCCTAAGTACATAATAAGGTAAATAGACTTGCTTAAACAAACAAGAGTATGGGGACACCCGAAAGATATTTAGACTAGGTCCATGCTCATTTCTTATCAAAAGAAATAACCGGCAAGGATAAACAAATCATTTACTCTTGTCAGATACTAAGTTTTCATTTCCAAGACAAAAGGCCAATAGCTTATACTTTGTTTAAATACCCCTTCACTGGTAATCAACTTTAAATGAAACTCTTTATGGATGACTAGAGACCTAAAACTCAAGTGTCAGTATACCATTAATATTTTAATTGATCCATGAATATTCATAGGCATTTATTTCTTTAAAGAACACAGTAAGATAACTGAATTATTCTAATATGCAAATCTCAGCCCTGACAAGACATCTTACCTTCATCTACATTACAAAAACCAATGCATTTTGGGCCCATTCATTATTTATGTAATCCTAGAGTTTTCCAGGTTAACAAGAGCTACTGAGCCTAAGTAACATTTTCTCAGATGGGGGCAGAGTAACTGTGGTGTTCCAAAGCCATTTTGTCCCAGCAAATCTGAAAGAGTTGTATTTTTATTTTCTCATGATTCCAAACTAATGTCAACACCACCCCCAACACCTGTTCTTCAGTCCAAGCCCAAGAGAACTAGGGAAATGCAATGTTATTAAAGGTTTGTTTCTCCGCTTTTTCTTTCAATGCCCTGGGACACTCCAGTTCTAACACTGCAAAAAATTTTAAGAACTTTGACAGCTATGCCAACTGTTTTATAAAACGAATTGTACATTCCTTCAATTTCCAATTATAAATTAATTTATGCAAATTGACTGACAGTCCCCCAAAGTGAAGTGACACATTTTGATGCAAAGGCACAAAGGCACACCCATTGATTCAATCAAGCAGCTACGCAAAATATGTCACCGCATCAGGTTATATATATTTTAAATCACGATAGTGTTGCAGGTTAGTTATGTTGATAAGAAATAAAACACCTAAAAATTCTATGAGATATTCTAATTCTTACTAATTTTGAGACGCAAAGATACATCTTAGGTTCAAAAGCCTTATGACCGGAAAATAAAATGCTGAAATTTTAATTGCCCAATAAATAATCAGCAATCTGGGAATCACCCCCACAGTTCTGTAGTATCAAGTAAGGTAAAAAGATTCTTTTCTAGGGACCAAAGACAGACAGGAAAATCTCAAAAATCCCACTAAGTATCTGATGAGATGTGAAACTGGTTTTGGAGGGAAAAATGTGGCCAAATGCAGGATACAGAACCATGACTTGCTTTTCTTTGAATCCCATGTAATAACCCCATGACTTATGTATTATAATTTCAAAAAATTAAGGCAATAGTATAAGAATAACAATTTCAAATGTATACTGAGTTGGAAAAAATTGACATCTACCTATTGGGGGGCTTATGAAAGGAACACCTGTACGATTTTCAAAATCTAGAATCTCTACCGTGCTCCACAATTTGTCTCCAGTTATGAACACTTAACTTCTGCAACATCATTGTGCTGGCATCTTACAAGGCAAAATACTTGCAAATAAGCAAGCAGATCTAGCTTGGATTCTTTTTTTAATTTTAATAGGGTTTTCTGGGGATTGGCATGGGGGAGGTAGGTCAGAAAAACTGGATATGCAAAACAAAACAATTAGTTTCAGTCAGTCAAAAAATATATACTGAGTATATAAGGCCTGTGGAAAATAATAAATTTGAACTTCATAATTCGATTACTAAAACATGGGTGAACGCTGATAATAACTGGTAGACAAAGAACTGTATCCTCTCTTCTTTTACAGGCAACTTACCTCATCGGGACTGAGAACACAGTGGAAGTACCACGACAAGAAGCAAGAGTTCTGAGCAGGAACAAGGAGATCTAAGTCCTTTTTCAGACTCTTGTGACTTAATATGTTATGCAATCTCAAGTCCCTGAATTTTGGGGGCCACAGATATCCCCCACATTTTCCAAGATATCTTCTAACTTTAAAATAATCATTGGAATAAATGTGGGAAGAGTTATTTTAGGAAGAATTATTACCAGGAAGAGAATGAATATGTTTGCCATGGTGGTCCAGGAATTCACAAATTGGCATTTTTATAGTTCAAAATTTTTTCATAGACAACAGAAAAAAAATTTTTTTTTCACAGAGAAAAAAACACGTTAAATTGAAGGGGGAGGGCGCTTGGGTGGCTCAGTTGGTTAAGCATCTGCCTCTAGCTCAGGTCATGATCTCAGGTCCCTGGGATCAAGCCCCATGTCAGGCTCTATGCTCAGGAGAAAATCTGCTTCTCCCTTTCCCTCTGTGTGCATGAACACACTTTCTCTCTCGCCTCTCTCTCTTGCTCACTCTCTCTCAAATATATATATATACATATATATATATATACACACACACATATATCGATATATGTATATATATACATATACATATGTATATATCGATATATATATATATTTAAAGATTTTATTTCTTTGTCAGAGAGAGAGGGAGAGAGCACAAATAGGGTAGGCAGCAGGCAGAGGGGGAAGCAGGCTCCCCGCTGAGCAGAGAGCCTGATGCGGGGCTCGATCCCAGGACCCTGGGATCCTGACCTGAGCCGAAGGCAGACGCTTAACAACTGAGCCACCCAGGCATCCCTCTCCCAAATAAATTAAAAAAAAAAAAAAAAAAAGTCTTTAAATTGAAGGGGAAAGAAGATAAATACAAGTTTGTTACTTCATCATATATTTGCTAGCTTCCTAAAGTCTGATGAATGCAGTTAGCAAATATTCGAAGGCAAGTAGAGGTAACATATTTTGCTTTTCTAATCCAAAATACTATCCCAACTTTACAGAGTTAGATCCCAGCCCCATCATTTGTATAACTTATTCTTTTTGATTATGTCTACCTTTCAACTATGTTATAAGAGAGACTGCCAAGTCCAGCTTCTGTGCCTACAGGTAAGAACATCTTCTTCCATTTACTTTGAAATGAAAATATATATTCAAACCTGAGCATATGTTCTTCTCTCTCCCTCATGAAGCACTCACAGGCATACAGTGAATAACAGAATTAGAAAGAAAACATACAAACTAAGTTAATTTTAGCATCTTTTTTATAAGCAGAAAGAAATAACCGTAATCACCATCACAGGAATTAGGTATTACAAGACTGGTATACAGTTCCAATGCCTTCACAGATACTGAATTAGTAATTATCAGAACTAAGGATATTTTAAAGGTCATCCTATTATTTGTCATCACTGAAGTTACATAGGTGAATTAATCTACCCTATACCCAAGGTCTTCTATCAAGACTTGCTGCATTATACAAGGCTGTAAGGGTGCAAGACCCCCAACAGTGCACTGTGGTCCCAATACCCTTCTCCATGTTGCTTCCTAGAGGTCCCATTTCTCACTTCTAGATTCCTTTTCTACTGAGACTGCATGACATTACCTCTAGCGCTATCGGGATGGTGACTGGCACCCCCTTAAGAAACCATCTTCATAGATCTGGGATTATTGGGATCCCCTCCTTTGCTCATTTTAACTCTGCTGGCTGTTACTATATTGGCCAATGGAAGAGAATGTTTTAAATAACTCAAGCTCAACTGACAGATGCCCCCTATAAATGGGTTAAATAAGTTTTTTTAAACAGACATAGTAATGCACTACATAATGGTAATTTGACTGTGACGGAGACAGCGGATTAAAATGAAAGAGACAAGCCAACCAATCACTTTTCTTAAGGTGCGATCTGCCAATTATCTCAACCAACACAGATCCTAATATTATCATTCTAGGCCATATGTGTAATTCTCAGGCAAAAAATAAATCTTTTAACAAGTCTGTAAGAGCTGTTGGCACCCATTCATACCAGCCTGCACTAACATCTTGAGAATTTTGTCTATTCCAAAAAGTATATAATGAGGAGGGAGTCGAAGAGGTGGGAGAGAACCTAGCCATAAACGTGATTTACTTATAGGTTCTAAAAAGATGTAAAGACCCAAGCAATTCTTTTTAAATCTGCTGATAGATAATAAAAAAAATGCTGGCAGTGCTCACCATTCGTGAGCTGAAGAAGAATATGGAGGTCCAGAACATTTTCAATATTCACTCTGCCCATCTGTCAGCAACACAGTCACCGAACAGAACGAGCAATTACCAAAGCCCTTTTCAGATATAATCTGTCAACCACATCTAGTTCTCCTGCCAAAAGAAATCAGAACTGAGGAATGCAAAAACAGACTGGCCTTATGGGACCAAGGAGGGGTTCATTTGAGATGAACCTGGGGGTGAAGAAATGAAACAGGAAAATTAGAGGACTGTTAAGAGCACTCACTAGGATTTATTTGAACTGAATACTGGGCACAAAGAAGCATGAAAGGAGAGAGACACCACTAGGATATGTACTTATTACAATTTTAAATTCAAGAAATTGGTTTACTCATTCCCAGAAATGGTTCTCTCTGGACAGGGAACATACTGGATGGACCCCTCTACAGCCACCCCATTCCCAGATACTCCCACCAAAACAGAAGTTTTAAATAAAGGACACCATTTCAATTCTTCAAAAATGTATTAAATCTTCTGAGCAGCTACAGCAGTATTTATGTGCTATGGCTCTAAAAAAAAATTTTTTTTTTAAGGCGGGGAGAGATTTTTCCAAGTTAATACTTTACTATAAACCAGCAGCTCCCTGTCTACTCTGTGATCAGACCCAGAGCCTAGATGAAATTAATGCGCCCTGAAGAAGGCAGTGTAGACGATAGATCAGAATGGAGAGAGGTAACATTAGGTGTATGTAACCTGGTGTAAAGTGACAAAGACTTGAACAAGGGGGCTAGCTGTGAGAGTAGGAGCCACTAGAGGTCAATCTAAAAGAAAAAGGAAAAGACAAGATGTGAAAATTCTAGGGGACCTAGTTCTAGAAAGATCTAGGGGATGAAAGAAACGTGGTACCTTCAAGAGTACATGAGATGGATACATACTGACTTCCTGGGGGTCGGGGTGGCGTGGGGGCGGTAAAGGGATATCACTTTAAAGTGTTTTTAGCTGAGAATTCAGCACATCTCTTTCTTTTCAACAAATGTGTATAATCAAATAAAATTATTTGATTATTGGCGAGCGCTTCACTGATATAAGTAATCTAAGAGCACACGTTCATGAATACTATTTATTTCATGAATGGTACCATCTTCAGTACAATATTCCTTCCAAAAAGTTGGTTCGAACAGATCTGTCATCACCCCTGGAGATAAAGGACAATATTTTAACTCTTAAGAGGTTCCGAATCTGCACTAAACAGCATCTCTGCAGGTGTCACCTTTTCAGATGAATTTGGTGGAAAGGGCAGAGGCAAAGCTGTAATGAAAAAAAGATGAAGAAAAGGAGAGAAGCCCAGCGTGGGATCAAAGTACAACAATATTAACAAGAGTGAGACCATTTACATTTCAGAGAAGCAATGGCGGTGCTGCCTGGGAGCTTCATTGTTCCTGCACGTGAAGAAGAGACACAGGCTAGAGGCGGAAATAGAAGGTCAGCACTCCTTTAAACAAACTGAATCACTGGGCATGCATACAATGGCCGGACCTTAACTGCTCTTTAGAAAAAATTCCAACCATACTTTTATGAAAGTCACCACAACCGGTGGAATACTTTTTATTCAGTGTCTAGTAAGTGAGAGGTCGAAAGAGGTAATTTTAAAATATGTCCACTCTCTTGGGCGCCTGGGTGGCTCAATGGGTTAAGCCACTGCCATCGGCTCAGGTCATGATCTCAGGGTCCTGGGATTGAGGCCTGCATCGGGTTCTCTGCTCAGCAGGGAGCCTGCTTCCCTTCCTCTCTCTCTGCCTGCCTCTCTGCCTACTTGTAATCTCTGTCTGTCAAATAAAATAAATAAAATCTTAAAAAAAAAAATATGTCTACTCTCAAGAAGCTTACTATCTGGTTTAAAAGCTTATAATCTAGATTCATTCTAATGCCTCCCTAAATACTTAAAGAAGCGTGTGTGTGTGCATGTGTGTGTGTGCGCGTATTTAAATGATAGTTATGTATATAGATTTTACATATGTATACATTGTATGCATAATCATATGTATGACTATATAGAATTACATATGTGGGCGCACGCGCAGACACACACACACACACACACACACACACACACGCCTACCTCTGGTTCCATTCAAAAGCCAGAGCTACTTCTATATATTATACACTTTCCACTCATTCTTGTCAGATATTGGTTATAAATAATAATATTTAATTACCTAAACTATTAGTAAGAACCACTTGTTAGAAATCTTACCTAATAACCAATGATACTAACAAATACCTTGAAACATAAGATGTATTATATATGCTAAATAATAACTGGAAAAAAATTATAACATAACCGAAAGTACTTTAAATTTTTACAAGGCTGTACAATCTCTCTTCACAAAGGAAATAACATCCCCAACATCTTTACTTTGTGCTTAACAAAGGAACATGCAATCCTTACAGCCTGCACCAAAACCCCAGGTTGACAATTAAAGGCTCTAAGTCCATGAGTTCTACATGACTGTGTACTCTGGGGTGCATCACCACGAGCTTCCTGCGCCCCTGATTCCCAGGGCTGGAGTTGCCTCTTGTGATTTCTTAGTGGGACACAAAGTAGAAGACGGAGGTGAAGACTTGCCAGAGGCTGAGGAGACTAAACCACTAACTGTACTATCACTGAATCTGGTCCTGCCTCCATTTTTAGAACTTGTGCTGTGGCTTCTCTGGATTGGTGCCCAGAATACCCCCGGTTCCTACTTGTCTATGTCAATAACTAGTCAATTCGCCTCTCCAGCTCTGTCACTCTGTAAAAATGGGGTTCCTTTCAGCTCTAGTATTCTTTGTGGAGTGATGAGTGTCACATACATCACTGACCAGTATTGGCTTTCTTTTATTAATCAGAAACTCTGAAGTCAACATGTCAACTATATTCAAGATCTAACTGTTCGTGTGTTATCACAGCATATATGACCACACTCTTTTGTTCCAGAATTGGTATAGTTTCAGATTATCTATATAGATAGTAAGTGCTTTATCACATGGTCATATCCTTAAGTGTTATCTTAGAATCTGGCTAGGGCTTCCTGGTATGTGGAAGATCTCTAAATTGAAAAAGTCAAAAATCGACTCTTCCCCGGTTTCCTCCTTGCCTCCAGCGCCTTGAGGCCGTGCTGCTCCTCCAATTCAGGCTAACCAAGGGCACGGCTCCACAGTGCACCCCTCTCTATTTCTGCCTCAACATCTCCATCACTACTGGCCCACCCTGAAATTCAAGCTGGTCAACCCTCTCACATCTTTAAAAAAAAAAACAACAAAACAAAAAAAAAAAAAACAAAGTCCTTCTTTGTTTTCTCCTCCTCACATCACAATTCCGGAAACTGTCATCATCCACAGTCACCAAACCCAGCTCCCTAGTACCCATTCACTTCCTAAACAGGCTTCGGCTCCCAGCAGCTACCTACAAAGCTCACCCTAAGGGCATCAGCCCTCTCCTGCTGGAAAAAAACAAAAAAACAAAAAGGCCCCACTCAAAAACCAAAAACCAAAACCAAACCAGAAAAACCCACAAATTCTCCATTTTTATAGTAGGGAGGTAAGTTTATTAAATTGTAGAATTTCTAGTAGTTATGAGTAGGAGACTGAGTCATAAGCCTTAAGTCACTATAGATCCTATTCAAATACCAGTATTCTTGGATTATTAATCAGCATCAAAGTCACACTGTTTCAGCAAGATGACATTGAGAGATGTCCCAACAGCTTCCCCAGAATCCCAGCAGCTCTCCAAATCAGTAACCTATCTTCACTAAAGTTTATTATTTTATTTCACTAACGTGATTTTTGTTTTGCCAGGAGGAATTCCTTTTATATATTTTTGTTTGTACTTCCTTTATTCTTCTATAACCTTTCAAATGCTAGAGATCTTTCATATACACGCACCAAAACCTATCAATTTTTTGCTTAGGTTGTTCAAAGTAAAATGATTATCCAAGCAACTTGATTGTTTATTATTCTTGATTTATTGCTACTTTATATTGAGTAAGCTTTTATAAGTTTTTTCCTACGCTTATTGATTTTTCAGTTCCAGTCTTCTTTTCCAGGCAGGGTCGTGTTTTAGCCTGCTCAATTATTCAGTGCTATGATTCTGATGTACTATTTACATTGCTACAAATCTGGAGAAATTTAGACAGCATTCTAGACAAGAATGTAGCCTGGAATGATGCAAAACAAAATAAAATAGGCTGGAATGTTGCGTTAAAGTACCTTGAAGCACAAATAAGTATGACCATTCAGGTAACTGTCTGGTTTCTCTAACATCTGCGGACATTTAAATTCTTCCTTTGTAAACAATACTGCCTTTTCCGCTGGATTCTCTCCACCATCTTCTAGTTGATTTCCACCTGCTGACTCAGTAAGACAGGAAATATCGGCATTACTTTCTCAGTGAATTCTAATTTTTCACCAACCTTTCTTCTAAATGATTCATTTTTATTAGTAATTTCCACTCTCCCTAGCTTCCTTCTGTCTGATGACATTCGTCTGTATGGACTACAAAAGGGACTTACCTGGTCACCCCTGTGACTCACACTTGTCTCTCCTGTGAACCACTGCGTGACTGAGAGCCACACAAGCAATCACTGGCTCATCACTGTGATATTCTTCCTTAATTGTTTATGGATTTGAGTTGCATGTTCCACAAAACTCTAAGTTACATAAAGGCCAATTTCTTTTTTTTTTTTTTTTTTTTAAAGATTTTATTTATTTATTTGACAGAGAGAAATCACAAGTAGGCAGAGAGGCAGGCCGAGAGAGAGAGAGAGGAGGAAGCAGGCTCCCTGCTGAGCAGAGAGCCCGATGCGGGACTCGATCCCAGGACCCTGAGATCATGACCTGAGCCGAAGGCAGCGGCCTAACCACTGAGCCACCCAGGCGCCCCTAAAGGCCAATTTCTTAAACAATTCTAAAGTCCAGTGTCTAGGAGGGAAAGACCTTCTAGGATGCACAATGAGATAATGACTAGAAAGCAGGGAGATACCAATTCTTAAATTAGCATCTCTAATCAGTTTCAAAATAGGGGCGCCTGGGTGGCTCAGTGGGTTAAGCCGCTGCCTTCGGCTCGGGTCATGATCTCAGGGTCCTGGGATCGAGTCCCGCATCGGGTTCTCTGCTCAGCGGGGAGCCTGCTTCCCTCTCTCTCTCTGCCTGCCTTTCTGTCTACTTGTGATTTCTCTCTGTCAAATAAATAAATAAAATCTTTAAAAAAAAATAAAAATTAAAAAAATAAATGGCTTCCTACACCATCAGTTATCATAGTGTCATTTCTTTTAAATGCCTATATAAAGGTGGCTCGTGCAGAGCAATTGTACTTTGGTTATTAATAAGCATATGTCACCTAAAGCAGTGGGTTATGTGGATTTTAGCGGCTTGCTACATCTTATACTCAGCCTCTAGATGGAGTCAGTGACTTCACTTTCCATAACAGGAAAGCACACGTCAAAAGGACATGGAGAAGGAGCAAAGAATCCTGGTTTTAGCCACTTCCTACATGTGTGACCATGGATATAAAACATCTAAGTACTCAAGCTGCACACATGACGTGGGCCACGCTTCTCGAAGTAGGGCACCAATGCCACCTTCATCTGAGTGGATACTTTAAAATGTAGGTTATTTGGCCCAGATAACAGAGTTGAGTCAAAACTGAGTCTAGACCAGGAATCTGGATTTTTACCAAGAATCACCCGGGGCACTAAAACGGAGAGGCATGATGGCAAAGTAGCAACCCATGCTATAAAGGGCAATGAAGCAAGTCAGAAAACCTTTTGTTAATCATGTCTGTACCACCAAATCTGCCTTGTACACTGAGGGGGGAGGGGGACTTCTTTAGGTTTTACTCTCCAAAATTATTAAAAATAATTCCTGATCCCCAGTGTATTAGAAGTCTGCGAAGGCTCTAGATACACACAGCAGCAGCTATTCCAAGTTTTATACAGTGACACTGCTAAACTGACTTTTTAAAAAATAGATTTTACTTATTTATTTGAAAGACAGAGAGAGAGACAGAGTGAGAGAGTCTGAGAGGGGAGGTGAGAGGGAGAAACAGACTTCCCACGGAGCTGGGAGCCTGATGTGGGATTCGATCCAATGACTCCAGGATCATGACCTGAGTGGAAGGCAGTTGCTTAACCAACTGAGCCACCCTCAGAGGTGTCCCTCTACTCTGCTTTGAAAACAATTTGCTTCCTTTTCCAGCTGAAAATAACTACCTGCTGGTACCTGATATCAAATTTCACTTATTTCTCTGAAGTTATGTCAAGTTACACATTCCATCTTATGTTCAAAACTTAAGCCGTTCTCTTATCGTTTATGTCCTTTAGACGTATCTAGCATCTTCTCTGTCCCCTTCATTCAAGCCCCTTAGAGTGACTAAAACACTCTGCTTACTTTCAATTGTCCCAAGTACCATACAGTTTCCCACATGATTAAGCTTCTTTTCCTTTATTACCTCACAATTTATTTCACCACCTTTCTAGTTATCTGAGTTCTTAATTAATATTTTGGCCTTAAAAAAAAGTGGTTAATTATTCCTAGTTCTTTCTCAAGGGAGTTCCAAAATTATAAAGTTGGCATGTTACTATTCTTAGACCACCATGCTCTCCTCCATCTTGAAAGCTGGCTCTCTCAAATTTGTTTCCCCAGTCCAAAATACATCACTAGGGATGCCAGGCTTATAAATGTGAATCGTATCATCGGTTAATCTATTCATACCACATACTCAACATCCTTCTAAATCAATCTTTCAATGAGTATCTCATAGAACAAAATTGTTTTAAGACACTAATTGGTTCAAAAATTATTATGGTCTGCATATTCTTTACTATGAGTCCTGTCCTTTCTTGGATGCAGAAAGAATTACTCATTTCTTCGCATTCCCAAACATCTTTACCATTGTACTTATTAAGCTCTTTGTGTTATTATTTGTAAAATTTGTTTTGGAAAACCTACCCACCTTTCTAAGCTATAAGGTGATGCCCTCTGAGAGGGCATCCATCAAAGCTCCTTGCACATAAACAGTACTCAATAAAAAATTAGTTGAATCAGTGAGGTAAAAAATAAAGCAAAATCAAAGCAGAAGTCAAATGATTTCCCCATCTTTGTATTTGGATAATTTCCAAATGGATTGAAAATTTTAATGCAAAAAAATTAAACTAATGTAAGTAATGGAAGAAATGAGAAAATTCCTCATATTATAACCTTAGTCAGTAGAAGTCTTAACTGTGTCACAAGAAATTCATAAAAGAAAAGATTGTGATACCTGAAAAAATAAAAATCAAACATCTCTCATGGCAAAAACTATAATGAAAGTCAAAAGATAAATAAGAAAAAACTGGAAATTCATATCTCAAAGTGTTCAATGACCTGTTAAAGAATTCCTACGACTCAACCAAAAAAAAAAACACCCCAAAACCAAAAAAAAATGGGTGTGGGGAGGTAATAAGCCAAGTAAAAACTGCTCATAAATAGCTCACAAAAAAAGGAAATACATAAAGTTGTCCAGTTTGTCATAAAAGATGGACCCCAGGAGGAAAATACAAATTCAAACTAAAACAAAACAAAGTTTTTTGTTACTCATCAGAATGGCAATGAGTCAAGAGCCTGGGAATATAACGTGTTGATAAGAACGCAAAGGAACAACTTCAAACATAGTTTGGTGAATGTATAAACTGGCACTACCATTATGGTGGACAGAATGTCAGGGTCCACCCAAATCACAAATGTCTGTAGATTACACCTCCAGGAATATATCTTTCAGATACGTTCATCTACATGTGAAAGGACATTTACATCTGCAGCTCTGCTTGTGGTAAGAAAAAAAATCAGAAACACAAGTCAAATGCCCAGTCACAGAGGAGGAGTTCTCTAACCCACGGTGTATCAATACAACGAAATACTCTCACCATAACAAAGACTGATACAGCAAATGAAAACAGCCATGTTCACAACAGTATTTACAATGTGCTATCATTGTAAAAGAAAATACATATATTTGCTTATTTATGTAAAAACCATCTCTGAAATGAATTATAAGCAGCTACTGTTATCAGAGGTCTGTGGGAAAGGGGACGGCTGGTATACAGGGGATGCAGACGGAAGTTTACCATAGACATTTTTTAGCTTCTTAATATCGAATTATAAGAATGCATTACCTAATTACACTGCATTTTTACAATCAGTAAAATCAAAGGCTTTTTTAAGGTAACACAGTCTATCGAAGCTCTAGAAGAAAGAAAAAAAGCCAAATGACTTCATTCTTACATCAGTGCTTTTACAGAACACACAAACACGTGTGAAAACCTTTCTGTTTTTCTTCATACTCTACGTGATTCTGTATAGGCGCCCAGGTTTGTTATTTAAGATATTCTAAATCTTTATTTTAATATTATTATATCCACACAAACGTCATCTTCCAGCATAACAAGATGACCGATGCCTAACCATAACATCTTTTAAAGGTAGTTTATCGGAAACATTTGCAAGGGCAGGCATCCTTCATTCTTTCCGCAAATACTTATTGAGCACCTCTTCGGTGAAAGACATTGTTGAAGGCACAAAGAATACAACAGACAAGACAATGAGCATCACCCTGTCCTGACAGAGCTAATATTCCAGTGGAGAGCAGACCCAATCACTTAGTTTAAATATGCATCTTTAATCAACACATATTGATCATGCATCATGAATAAATGATGTTTCTTGGTTAAAAAAAAAAAAACAATGTCAGGGCACCTGGGTGGCTCAGTGGGTTAAGCCTCTGCCTCCAGCTCAGGTCAGGATCTCAGGGTCCCGGGAAAGAGTCCCACATTGGGCTCTCTGCTCAGCAGGGAGCCTGCTTCCCCACCCCCTCTCTCTGCCTACTTGTGATCTCTCTGTGTCAAATCAATAAATAAAATCTTTTAAAAAAATTTAAAAATTAAAAAAAATCTTTTAAAAAATAATTAAAAATAAAAACAACATAATTCAGAGGATTTTTTTTTAACAATGGGTTAAGAATTTACTCACCAGAGAGACAATCTGAGTTTTATTAAATCCTAATCCTATTGAAGCACTTAGTACACCCTAAGTCATGCTGGACGTGTACTCTCGTGTCTGTCATGTTCACAATCACCTTACACGATACGTACCATTATTATTTCCACTATACAGATGAGAAAACTGACACTTGGATGGGTTAAATACTATCGAACTCTAAAGCTCATGAAATAATCACTCTCTTACACTGCCCCTTGTGTTTCCAATTCCTGGTTTCTGACTTCAGAGAGATTACAGATAAAGTACAGATGAGTTTCAAGTCTGGCCCTTGGCCCTCTCACTCCAAACCAAAATATCGTTCCTGGCATTAGGGTATAAATCTAAAATTCATGAAAATGTGGCTAAATTAAAATCATGCTAAAAAAAAAAAGGAATCTATTATCTTCACTTCATTTAGGCCAATGCATTTACATACCTTCCTGAGTGATACTGAACTCATGTTCTTTTAAAAAAGTATACTACATACCCAAAACCTGCACTGAACTGTCCCTATTAGACAGCAACGTTACTGCCTGGGATCTCTGACGTCCTTTGAACTTGCAGAGAACTTTACCTACATCTTGTGCTAGTTATTTGAAAACGAGGGTTATCACAGTCCTCAGTTCCACGCAGCTGCAAACACTGAGAGGTTCTCAAAGTGTGGTCCTGAAATGCCAGTACTTGCAGCTCTTCAGAATAACCTGACAGACAAACTCTTAGGCCCACCCAAACTAGAGTTGCCAGATTTAGCAAGAGCAAAACAAAAAGCAAGATGCCTGGCTAAACTGAAATTTCTGAAAACTTGGAACAAAGGACTTCTTTTATAGGGTAAGTACAATAGCCCCTCTTGTCTAAGGTTTCACTCTGCCTGGCTGAGTTACCCACAGTCAACTGTGGCCCAAAAATATTAAATGGAAAACTGCAGAAATAAATAATTCTACTTTTAAACTCTATACTATTCTGAGGAGCCTGGTGAGATCTCATGCCACCCTGTTCCATTCAGCCCCAGACTCATCCATTTGTCCAGCACATCCATGCTGAATATGCTGCCAGCCCGTTAGTGGCATATTATCCTAGCTATGTATGCATGAGAAGAAACAGTCTATATAGAGTTCCATAATATCCATGGTCTCAGCCATCTACTGGGGTTCTTGGAAAGCATTCCCCGCAGATAAGGTGGGGGGGGGCAACTGTACGTTCCAAATATTGCATGAGACATACCTTAGAAATTAGTTGCTATTTAGCTGGAAGTCAAATTTAACTAGGTCACTCTACATGAGAATCAAAACCCAGTCTAAAATCCTGAAGGTGAATGCTAGCAATCAGCTTTAACAGGTCCTCAAGGTTATGGATAAAGAAGATATGGTCCATATATACAATGGAATATTCTGCCTCCATCAGAAAGGATGAATACCCAACTTTTGTATCAACATGGATGGGACTGGAGATTATGCTGAGTGAGATAAGTCAAGCAGAGAGAGTCAACTATCATATGGTTTCACTTACTTGTGGACCATAAGGAATAATATGGAGGACATTGGGAGAAGGAGAGGAGAAGTGAGTTGGGGGAAATCAGAGGGGGAGACAAACCATGAGAGACTGTGGACTCTGAGAAACAAACTAAGGGTTTTGGAGGGGAGGGGAATGGGGGGTTGGGTGAGCCTGGTGGTGGGTACTAAGGAGGGCACGTATTACATGGAGCACTGGGTGTGATGCATAAACAAGGAACCTTGGAACACTGAAAAAATAAAGTTTAAAAAAAAAAAAAACAGGTCCTCAAGGTTATAAAGTCTGAGAACCACTGGCCTAGACTCAGCTCCCTCCCTCAGCCTCTCAGCCTTCTAACCTAGTCTGTGTCTAAGTTAAATCCTTTGAATGGGTAGCATCTATAATAGCCAACATATGTACTGAATACTGTCTATGAGCCAGATACTATTTTAAGGACTCTCCATGGATTTCCTCTTTTAATCCCATAAACAACCCCACTGAGGTAACTACTATTGTTAACTACTATAATTTCACAGATAAGAAAACTCAGAATAAAATACATTAAGCCCAGGATCCAGCATGGTGGATGGATCCAACATCCAACAACTCTGCCATCCATGTCCACTTCTTGGGATTAGCTTCCCTTTGGCTCCTAGTTAGCTGTGGTTCCCATTTCCATTTTCCAATGGGAAAACTCTTTCCCAAGGCCACTAACTGAGATTCTAATTCAAACTAAAGTGGGTACCCCAAACCACAATTCAGCGTTAGAGGTTTCTCCTACAATTCCCCACTCACCAGATTAGAACCCTGGGTTATCTACAGTTGGTGAGTTTACCTTGAACACTAAAAATTCAAATTACTGGACATGGTCTTAGTGAACGGAGTTCACAGGCCCTGACTTGAAGGTCCCATTGCAACCTGTAGCCATGCCCAAGGTTAGGACATATCAATTCATGTTGTTTTCCTCTTTGTCCTCACAATTACATGTCAAAGGCCATACATACTATAAACCTTGGGAAAACAAAAACAAAAACAAAACAAATCCCTAAATAAATAGGGAAAATCTTAGCCTGCCTCCTACTGATCAGTCACCAAAATTCAGCATTTTGACTGATCCAAACCTTTAAAATTGATCATCAGAAGTTGATTTAGTGAGGTATAGTTGAAAGTATGACATAAAGTGACAAAACCATCTCCTTGGGCATACAGGTAAGAACTTGATTTCACCCGCAACTGAGTAGGCAAAACACAAGAATTCCTATGAAGCAAATCATGTTTCCATAAAGCTCAATTTGACTCAGACCCATGTCAACAAAAATAAATTCTCAGCACCTTCATTTTTTCTCTAGAGTAACTCCATTCTACAGAATCATGCTCGAATGAGTAATTCAGCAGGAAAACTCAGATGGACAAAGTGGCTGATATCAAAGAGAGTGGTCTCAGTGTGCAATGAATTCAATTTCTGGCAATTTTGCCTCAACAAATTTCCATCATCGCCCAATTTTGCATTCATGTTGAAAGTGTAAAGCAAGTATATCTGAATCACTATTTTTGAAGCCTGTATTGTGCAAGATCTTCATCTAGCATTGGGTTTGTCTCATATTTTCCAACTCATGCCACTTATTTTAACCAAATCCATTTCCATGAAAACAGACAGGAAAGACAGACCATGTATCAGACACCTCCCACTCACACCACACATAATGAGGCTACAGCTGGTGCACATTCAATTCAATTGGTAACAGGTGTTTGGAGGAAATGCTCTAGCAGATAAGTGCACTCGTCTTTAGGTTCTTAAAAACAACTAGAGCATCTTAATTCTTCTATACAAACAAATCCATCTGACCCAGGCAACAGGAGAAAAGAGGAAATCAAGTGACCTATAACAACAAGGGAAGCAATGGAGAAACAGAACTGGAAACCTCACAGCCAACAGCAGCTGCAGGGCAATGGTACTCAGTGCTTACAGATGTTCACGAGCGAGCTAATTGGCCCAATTTTGAATTACTTTTTAAAAACATACACTTCTTGAGGCTTCAGGAAAAAAGCCCGTTTAATTCTGGAAATTGTAATAATTAAAAAACTAGTTACCGTTTCTTCTACCACCACAGTCTCTTTCAATTTCGTATGCCAGTGGAAATGGCCATTAAAAATGACCACTAATGGCAGAGTGTGACATCCCACCAGGATAAATCAAACAAATGAAATTTAACGCTCAACCTCCCAAATGCTGACCACAACAAGTCCTCCTTGGCCTGAAACAGCCATTTGAATTATTGTTTTCCTTTTTTAAGTGGCACTGAAATGACCAAAATAATTTCATCTTCTTTTCATGACTTCATGAGTCACCAGCCTGTCCCCGTAGACCAGTACATTCCTGATGAGTCTTTCTATTATTAAAATTAATGAGTACTCGGTTTGGCCACCGGGGGGCTAGCAATACAAAAATGTGATGACTAACTCGGGGACTAAAAATTAAAAGCTCTTATTAAGAGGCACAAGGATTACTAAGGACACATTAAGATCCTTTTATTTTAGATTTCAGAAGTAACAAGGTCCCAGTATGATACATGAGCCCCGTAATGCAGTAGTTGTATCATTAGAACTACAATGACTCAGTGCCCTCAATCCTTCTTTCAATTTGTTGCCGTAGCACAAAACAAGAATATTTCAGCTGTGCTTATCTGAAGCTAATTGCAATTTTCCACCTCTTCACACACTTGTGAAAACAGCTATGGCTAAACTAAAGCTAATATTTCTCCTAGGCGAGAAAGAACTCTATTTGTCAGGGGTATGCCATGACTGCTGAAGCAATGAGACCTTATAAAAGTGACAAGTCTGGAAGTGCCAAATGAATGGGATTTTAGAGAACCACGTGAACCAGAAGCACACGGCTGCTATTTCAGGAGGCCGAGGAACCCAGTAAAGCAGAACCCAAGAGTCAGAGAAGCTTTGGGCGTCTAATCCAGAGGTCAGGTGTGGCCCAGGGAAGCCCGTTTCGCTGCCTTCTCTATCATAGCAGCAGAAACCAATCCCCAGGCCTGGGCAGTCTGGAGCAGGCAAGCAGAACTGACTGAGAGCAAAAGCATCCTTCACAGAAATTCAACTACTCTTTAACACTACGAAGCAAATGAACAAACGCAACGAGGGTCACCACTCCAGCTAAAGAGGAACGGCCAAGGCAATCCAGTCTTAACAGTCAAGGAATTAAGGGCATTTAAAACTAATGGCAACCATGTGTATGTTATTTCTAGAGTTTCCAGAGCCCTGTCCTGCACTATAAAGATGGCAGCCAAGTAGGGAGGAATGGCTCCTTAGAAACCCCTGAGGGGGAAAGAAATGAGGACTTAATTAATGAACGGGCATGGGGAAATACTGGTTTAAGAAGAGATAGAGCAATGTAATCACCTTTGGCACAAAACTGGGTTTGTACCATTTAAAATATTTCCAGTGGTGACTCCCACTTTATTTGCAAAGACAGAGAGTGCTGACTGGCCATCCGAGGCCAATCCAACCTCACTGTGAAGAGACTAAAATGCTAAATGCTTTTGTCACCCTTATTTACACAGAGGAGTGGTCGAGTGATCAGACATGAGCCCAGGTGATCTGAAAAAGCTTCCCTTTTTCTGGCAACAAGGGGACAAACTGACACATGTCATCCTTTGCCCTTTTGCCTCAGACACAAATGTAACGACTGCGCTGCGGCAGCCATCTTATGGCCCCCAGAGAAAAGCCAAAAGAACTATACAGAATTAGCTCTGAACTTACTGAGTCATTGAACCAAATGCCCATTTCAGACGTTTTATGTGCATAATAATAAACTCTACTGTCACTGGGTTTCCTGTTACAACTGAATGCATTCCTAAGGGATACAAGTGCCATTTTGTTGTATCCTAAAATTCAACCCCTACAGAAGAATGCAGCCCCATCACGCACCGCAATGTACCTCAACTCTCCAGTGGCAGGATTATAGGAAATCTTTATTTTCTTCTATTACTCACATGTGTTTTCTAAATTATTATTATTCCATTAAGTTTTATTTGGTTAAGGAGAAATTACAAACAAATATTCATTTGACACCAATATGGCCATGTAAGATAGTTTCACATAAAAGATAGACTAACAAAAACAAAACAACCCCCCCCCCCCAAAACCTGGAGAGTTATACCATGATTCTAGAAGGTAAGCTCAAAAGAAGAAACCCATTCTTGGCTTGTAAATCTATAAACCGAATATATTCCCATCAAAAAAAAAAAAAAAATCAGACGTATAATGGAACTGGATATGCTAATTCAACTTTTTACCTGTTAAAGACCTGCCAATAATTTTAAAAGAAAAAAAAATTAGAAAGTACTTGTCCTACTGACTTCTAAGGATGACAGCACCTAGCACGGAACAGGAACAGACACAGGTAAATAGCTAAATTATAATTTCTAGAGAGCCCAGAACCAGAGCCACGCACCTTCGGTACAGTGGGCGTCTAAGGAAGTATTAGCCTTTTACTAGTCACTGCACTTTTATCCATACGACTCTGGGTGGGCCTATGTTCTTATATGACTTCATTTCACGGACACATTGAAAGAGAGCTGACCCAAACTGAGATTTTCACACTGAAGAGCAAAAAAGAATCCGTCTCTTTCTGGGTAGATGAAAAGCCCAGGAACCATTTATAAAAAGACAGACTATAGTGAAAAGAATGAAGCCAAGATGATGAGAAATGGAGACAAAGAAGAAGAGAAAAAGAAAGAACACCTGATGGCTTTTGAGCCCCTGGTCATAACTCTTTTCCCAGGGAAGGTTTATTTAAAAGAATTCTAAAGATCAAGAAGCTCTAGAGGAAGAAAAAGACAAAATTACCAGCACAAAGTCTTAAACTTTTGCATAATGATATTACGAACAAGGTTTAAAAAATGAGCAACGAACTGGGAGAAAATAATTTTGCCCTTATTTAACAACAATGGATTTCCAGAATATATACAAATCCATAAGAAGTCCAGAAAAATGGTCAAGAATTTGACAATTTGGAAAGAAGGACATAGAAATACATACCAAGTGCAAACCAAACTTGGGGGTAATTGGTTGAAGTGCTTAAAATCTGATAAGCATTTTACATGATTACTATATATTCTCATACATTTCTCCTCACAGGTCCTTCAGTCTTTAATAAGATTTTTTAAATTTTATTTATTTGACAGACAGAGATCACAAATAGGTAGAGAGGCAGGCAGAGAGAGAGAGAGAGGAGGAAGCAGGCTCCCTGCCGAGCAGAGAGCCCGATGTGGGACTCGATCCCAGAACCCTGAGATCATAACCTGAGCTGAAGGCAGAGGCTTAACCCACTGAGCCACCCAGGGGCCCGGCCCTTCAGTCTTAAAATAGTAAAGAGTACTAATGCGGTCGGTCATATGGGATCCCTGGAAGTCCCTTGGCTGGGTATGGAGTTTCCTTCTTCTGCTCTTCATGCTTCTCTTGGAGGCCACCAACTATCATTCTTCTGAGCAACTGAAAGTTTATTAGATGATTTGAAGAAGTATCAACAGCACTAACTCTCAAGCATCTTAAATGATCTGGATTCCATTAAATACAATTTATATGTTTTCTCTCTTTGTGAATACATCTATGTCTACAGGGACTATCAGAAAAACATAAAACATCAATTCCTTTAAAACTGAAAAAGGAAGAATAGGAAAGAGATTTAAAGAATATGTGTAACATTTGTTTGTAGTTTCTGAAATTATTGTTCTAACATTAGAAGCAGGGAAGTGTTAGCTTAAACACATTTTTTTTCCCATCAAAATAGTTAATGTCTACAGACCCACCCAGAATGCCTCAGGTATTTCGTGAAGTTAAAAGAAACTATTATTCACACACTTAACTGAAGAAATTGGTTATTATGAAGTTATAACTAAAAAATACATGTAAAAGAAAATATGCAATCACTCTTAATTTCAAGTTATACCTGAACTCTAAGAAGCCACAATTCTAGCAGTGTTATTAGATTTCCCTTTCACACATTTCCTGGGAATCACATTTATAACAGATTCCAGGACAAAAATGTTTTTACTAAAAAAAGAAAGAAGAGAACCAAAATGTCAGCTAACATTTCCTTTCAGGAAGCATCTCACTGTGGGTGTTTTAACAGGCTTTGATCAAGGAATAAAAAGCAGATGAATTAACAAACATATGACATAGGTCAGAAGCAACGCGTGAGGGGAAAACACTTATCATATTAATTCCCCATGCTTGTGCACTTTTAAGTACAATGAAAAAATGGACTGCTGGATTTGGGCAGTTAGTATCAGGAGAATTTTCTTTGCTATTCAGAGCTCCGTAAGAATTATGCATGTTTTATGCACCACACCCCTGTATCTCAACATCCTGACAGGTTCTAAGGGTATGAATCTAGTAACTATTTATGTGAAATAAAATTCTAATTTTTTTTTTAAACTCATGAAAAATGGAAGGCTCTGGGTTTAAGACTGAATCACTAACACTGGGCTCAGGAAATCCATAGGACATTCAGAGAATGCATATGGCAGGTACCAATTAAGTGGCAGAGAACAGATAAGCAACTTCTGATTTTTTGTTTGTTTCACCTGGGGAGGAGGAGAGGCAGCCAGGTGGTATATAAACAAGGGTGATACCTGCAACATTCTAAGCAAAAGGGGCTGAATCAAAGCTGTACGGTTTATGTTGAAGGGATGGGCATCTCCTGGTCCAACATCCCAGTGAACTGCTCTAGGTGAGGTTAGCTGCTGTTTTCTGAAGAGCTCAATGGCCCACATGATACTGAGGTCAGAGGTCCTCAAGACCCCAAAGAAAGCCCTCTACCTGACAATATCTCTCTCGGATTTAACTCCATTCACACCCACTCACTGCTGAAACACATGGGAGCAGAAAGGGTCAACGAAAGGGCCAGGTTGGAAACCTAACCAATTTTTGCCTATGGGCAAGATTCCCTTGCTTCCCTGGCTTCATCCCTTTTCAATTCTTCTTCACTGTGGGTTACCTGGAGACCAAGTCCTTCGTCCTCTGCTGTTGAATCCACCCAGTGCCTTAGCATTTCAGTCATCCTTTCCAATACCCACCAAAAACACTCTGTTAGGGTCTTCTTTTCCTCACATCCAGCCCCATAATTCCTCCCAAAGCACTTAATTCTCCTAAGACTCCTTCTCTGGGTCTCTGGCATCTAGGCAGAAATGCTCAGCTGAAACACCAAAATTCATCCTTACCATGGTTACTTGTTTTGTTTCTTTAAAAATCAGTTATGGTGTATTCCATGAAACCTGACGACTTTTTCTCTCTGGCCAGTGTGCGAGTCATGAAGTTGGCAGTGATGTAGGAATGGAAGATGGAGGGGAACGATAAGGAACCGGACGCTGAAATCAAGCTCATCTTAAGAAAACGAGATAGGAAAAGTAGGGCAAGAAATCTCCTCTCAAAATAAGAAGAATTAACTCTAGATATGTATGGAAATTCCATTTAGGATAAGAATCAGCGACAGGAAACAGCCAGAAGGGACTATTTGTACTGAAATACAAGCCATTAACTTGAGCCAAGCTAACAGCAATGACTGCGGTGGCAACTGCTGGCTGCAGATAATTAGTTTAGAACCTATTTGAACATGAATATTTTATCATGCAGCACAGAACTCGTTATGGAGAAGAATTAGAGAGCCAGGACGTCTAAAGGCTCTGGAGAGGTGATCTGTCAGCTCCCAATAAAGAGCCTTCTAGGAGAAAGCAGGTTTAGTGATTCAGCAAGACTGGATTTCATTAAAGCTACAGCTATCCATTAGGAACATATCTGGTTCCAAGCTACACTGCGGCAATGTCACTGTGGGCAGCAACTGACAGGAGAAATAGAGTCAGGGAAAAGTCCCCTCCAGTGGCCCCAATTTCTCAGTGATGCACACAGCCCGTTTCTATCAGAATACAACTTAAGGGGTGCTGGGGTGGCTCGGTGGGTTAAGCCTCTGCCTTCGGCTCAGGGTCCTGGGATTGAGCCCCGCAACGGCTCTCTGCTCAGCAGGGGGTCTGCTTCCTCCTCGATCTCTGTCGGCCTCTCTGCCTGCTTGTGATCTCTCTCTCTCTCTCTCTCTCTGTGTCAAATAAATAAATAAAATCTTGAAAAAAAAATACAACTTAATGTGCCTGGCCAGTTCCACCATCAAAGCCTAACTACCCTATGTGCTTACATATGGAAGGCGAAACAAGTCAAAATTTTGAAAATTAAAAAAAAATTGCACTTTGCCGGCTATGTCAGAAGTGTCACACTGTTACTTTTCCTTCGAAAATGTTGAATTTGTTGTCACTCGTTGGTCATCACCGCGAACAGCCTTTGGTGACAGTCTTACGTGCATTCATTTATGCCAAGAATTACTCTATGAGGTCCCTATCACTGTTGTCCTTATATTTTGTAGATGACCCAACAGGTAAACGATGCTAAAGTAAACTTGTCTGAACTCATGCAGCTGAAGGGCAAAGAAAAAATTTTGATCTTAAAGTCTGGGTTCTTTCTATGTGTATTTCTAGTGACCGTAGGGCTCCTGAATATAAACCTGGTTTATAGAAAAACAAAGTTCATGTCTGTAAATTTTATTTTAAAAATAAAATAAAAATAAAGGCACACAAGTATCACTAAAATAAAAACCTACTATTGTGAAGAAATAAATGTACCTTAAACATCAAATTATAGGTTATCTTTGAGGATGAGGCATGAAACGTCTTGCCTGAGAAAACAGTTAACACATGGCTAATGCACTCCCTTCTTCTTAACCATGACACACTCAGCGACCAGCAAAGAAAAAAGATATTTTAATGACTGCTACTCTTTCGATCTACTCTCTGCACAGAATAGCCAAATCTCCACTGTTCCCTAGGCTGATGGGGGACTCAATAAATATTTGTTCATTGTTATTTAGATAAATAACTCGCCCAGGCCATTCTGTGTTAAAGGAATTAATCCATACCCCAAGGGTATTACAGGCTAGATTAATTTTCCGATAACTTCTAATCCACTGCTTGCTCAAACATTTTCCATCTACGGCAATGTCTTGGAGGTTTCTATATATTTTATGTATTTTACGGCCATACGTGAGGGGAACTAGAAGATGAAGAATGTTATGCTTGTTAATCTACCTTTTTTTAAATTGAAGTATAATTAACATACAGTGTTACATTACTTTTAGGTATATAATACAATGATTCAATAATTCCATCCATTTCTCAGTACTCATCAAGGTAAGTGTACTCTTAATCCCTCCTTATCTACCCATCCCCGCACCAACTCCCCTCTGGCAACCACCGGTTGGTTATCAGTTAATCCATCTTTTGGTTCCATAAACATTGACTATATGTAAGTTGCAAGGCACAGGCGATTAAAAAAATTCTTAAGATAGGATCCGTGCCCATAAGGATCTCACAGTCAAGTTGGGGAGACAGATGTACAAATAAAAACCTGTAAGGCAATGTGATGGTTGTTAATGCGTAAGGAACTACTGAAACAGAAAAGAGAAGACGAAGACATTAAACTCCAAGAGGTCAGGTAGGGCTCTATTGATGAAAAGTGCTCTGTGATCAGGATTATGACTCAGGGTAATTTTGTCAGAGAATTTGACGAAATTTGAATCTATTTGGTTGTATTTTGAAGCACAGATCAGGCAGAGTACCAAAGACACCACCCTGGCCCTAGGTGAAGGCTAAAGGAAAGAAGCAATGAACTTCTCTCCCAGAGATTAATTAATTTTGAAATTGACAAAAACCATAATAATTCCATTTCTGGTGCAGGGAGTTCAGGAATCTAGAATTTAAAATATTTCAAGATTCTTCTTACTCAAACCTTATTACCAATAAAGACTTCTAAAGAACAGTATTTAATCTCTGAAAGCTATAGCTTAAAATCTAATACTGTGAGGTTTTCCAGCTTTCAGGAGAAAGGCCTGGGCTGCATTCCTATAGATCTTGACACAAACACAGAATAAAGCATGACTTAAGAAAAGCTGGCATTCAGATACCTAAATTTATATAACAGATATACTAAAGTTTTTCAATATACAACTGAATTCACTTTCAAGATCACTCACCTCTAAGCACGTTTCCTAAGGAATTTCCATTGTAAGATCTAAAATCTGTATTATATGTATTTTATAAAGTAGGAATATTTATAGATCTACATAAGATCTACTTATTAGTAAAACAAAGTGTAAGCACCACGGAATAGGCACGGGCGGGGGCAGAGGCCCTGGTGGTGACCTGCTGCCTGAGCTTTCAACGTCCCAACAGCCCAACAAACCCTGTGATCACCTCTCACCGTGTGGCGAACGTGGAAAATCAAACTAGGTTCTACTGACTTCCCCGGGCTGTCATGCCCTACTCCCAGTTCCCATCATTGACTCCATTTCTAGAAGAGAAAATCTGGGTCTGGTAAAGTGAGAAAGATATTTAGAGGCAGAAAATCATATTTGAGATGGACTTTGAAAGACAGACTTTATTGACTGGATACAAATTAAGTTTAGAAGGGAGAAGGGATTCTAGGGAGAACTCATAGCACATGCAAAGACACCAGAGGTGAAAGGATTAAGAGCCCAAATAGTAAGTTCGGGGAGTGGGCCAGGAGGAAGAAGCATAAGGCATAATGAAGTCTTGAAAAGGGAAGAATCATATTTGGAATATTATTTGAGGACGACTCAATACATTCCATGAAAGACAGAGTTAAGGCGTTTCTTTAGAGAAGACAGACATAGTTCAAGTGTGAAGTAGCAAAAAGCCTGAATTAATTGGGGCAGTGGGAATGAGAAAAAGTAAATTATAGACACACTGTGATTTAATAGTATCATTTACATGTATATCATACTTTATAAAACACTTTATATCCATTATCATATTTGATTCTCGTAATAATCCTGTAAAGTAAGTAGGGTATATAATACTGTCCCTACCTTATCACTGAAGAATCAGTGCCTGAGACCTGCCCAGCGCCACCTGTCCACTAGTAAATGGCCAGGGGGGTATGAGAGCTCAGTGCAGGTCAACACCCAAGGATCCTTCAACTATATAAAGAAAGCAAATAGATCATACATGAGGAAGGGTAAGTTCTGTTCCTTCCTTTATTATCTCAAACACATTTTGTTCGAAGACTTATTAATCTTTGAAGGGAAGCACAACATAATAATAAGATATGCCTTGACTTCACAAATGCCTAAGCCTGAAAAAAATGGGCTTTATTATCAAGAGAATATGGTGGTTAGTACTTTGCACCAGATACTGTGCCAGGGGCTATGAATACCATGGCAGATACAGGCACATGGTCTGACTGGGCTGACTGTGTTGATTACATGCATGTGATCGGCTCCATCGCCAGTCCCAACTGGTGGTAGCCCTCCCTCCAACCCTGTTCCAAGTCACTATTGAGTCTCGGCAGTAACTATTCAATTTGCCATATGCTCCCGGAGGTGGCTGTGGTGGAAAAGAGGTAATTCCTAGCGTATCTGGCTTTTGAAAAAACTTCAAATACCAGTAATTAGGCCTCAATTTCCCTAACATGTGGGTATCAATGAAATACCCCCAGATAAAAGTCTCAAGTACCTTTTTGTTTTTACATGACAACAGTCACACAGACATCTTCCATGATTTCTGCTCTATTAAAACACCTGCTTTGAAGAGAAGCTAAAACACAACAGATGCAATGTAAAACAATGCTAGCTGACATGTAAACCAATAACTCTGTCTGTAGCTTAGAATAGTATTTTTATGAGGTCTGAAAACCAGGTTCATGGAGCCTGAGCTTTCAATGTCCCTTTCAATTTTTTTTTTTTTTTCAAAGAAAAAAAAATTTTTTTTTCTTTGGAAAAAAAAAATGGAGCCATTTTTTCCATTTTTGAAATCAAAGATTCTTAATGATATAAAATAAATGCAATACCACAAAGTCAGAATGCAACAAATTTTATTACTTCTTATATTCACTCAAAATGCCAAATGCCATTCAAATACCATTATTCCTGAACCGTGAAAACATGCTTAAATTCCTTATTATTACGCTTAAAGATGTCCACAATGATCTAACTCTATCTTCTCATACAGACTCAATAAAACAAAAAAATTAATTTCCCTCCTCACTCCACAAGTCAGAAATGGATACACTGTTCCCCGCTGTTAATGAGGTAATAGAAACATTACTGCCATAGCACTAATGCACTCACTTAATGAATTATTTTTTTCCTTGGTAATTACTATAATAACAGTAACTCATCCCCAACTTCAGCATCTTAACACAAGCATATTATTTCCATCTCCATATTTAGTTTGGTTACCTCATGGACAAATTTAAATGAATGAAAATCAGCTAGATTACAGGTGGTAAGGACCCCAAAAGAAACACCATATGGAGAGCCATATGCTTTGGCACTTTATCAGCGTGTGACAGAATCCTGGAATCTATCTTCAGAATAACTGACATCCTCTCCGTATCAATTCTCTGTACTGGTGCTCTAGAACATTCACCTTTTCAACCTTATGCTAACATATTCTATGTCTAACTATTGAATGCTGTAAATCCAAAGGCATAGCAGTTACTTTCCTCCTTCCAAAAAAGTAAACAGAGCAATTTCAAAACAACTAAAATTACAAAAACATTATCTCCCTATAAACTATCCTGGAAAAATCACAAGAGGAAACTTTCTTTCTGAAGAAAAACCTGGTGGGGCTGGTGGGGGGGTGGGGTGAAGGGGTGGGAATCAGATGTCAAAGCAGTGAGTAGCTACGGCAGTGCCATTGATGGCAGCTGTGGATTCGGGAAAGTTACGAACAGTGGAAGCTTCTCTCACCTAGCAAGGGTCACATAGCAACCGAATGACGTGTCACGAACCACGCTTCGCATCATACTTTTCATTGAAGATGATCGGAAACGGCCCTTCTGCGGGGTCACTTTTCAGTCATGGTTGAACCAGAGGAAGGCCACCAGAGGGAGGGAGAGGCGAAGAGATCACAAGGCAGTAAGCGAGGGCTGGCGAGGCAAGTCTGAAACCCACAGGGCAGAGGCTCTCGGAGAAGGGCAGGTGCTACCGCTCAGGCCCCAACTGCAGCTGTTGCCACAGACAGAATTTCTGCTTCAAAGAAGTGGCAGCTCTGCTCGTAAGGCCTTTTGCTGGTGTCCTGGGGCCCGTCCACAGTATCTAAGATCTCCCCCTGTGAAAGCCAATGGATGACTGACTTTAATCATAGCCCCCAAATACCTTCAGAGCAACAGTCCTAGATTAGTTTTATTGACTTAACTAGGAACTGTAGCCTAATCAAGTTAACACCTCAAAAAGATCATCACGGGTTATAGTTTGGAAGCTGGCACTATTTCCTAATTTGTAGGGTTAGGGGACAGTGGACAAACTCATCCAGTTCTATCTCAGCTAAATTTGAATGTTTATGCTTTTTAAATTTCATAAAAATGGATGATACAATATAAAAGGCCTTATAAACTGAGGGTTTGGGAGGGGAGGAGGGTGTGGGGTTGGGTGAGCCTGGTGGTGGGTATTAAGGTGGGCACAGATTGCCAGGAGCACTGGGTGTGGTGCATAAGCAATGAGTCTTGGAACACCGAAAAAATAAAATTAAATTAAAAACAAAAAAATTTTTTAAAGGCCTTATATTAATGACGGTGGTGGTGGGAATAACAGGAAGGCCCTGACTCTTGAACAAAGCTGATGTCATTAAATACTAGAAATTGTTCAGAGATAGGGGTTTCACACTCTTAACCAAGGAGCTCTGTTTTTCTAAAAAACCTTTATGACTTACATTCATGCCAGAAAACTGTTATTGTAAATGACAGCTATAACTGTGTAACGAAACAAGCATCATCAGGGTGCGGTACTGAATCAATCAGAACACAGTGCACTCCGCTACAGAAGGGCTGGGCTGCGGTCGAGATCCTGCACAGAGGGCGCCTACTGCGTGTCTGGCATCAGAGCGGAATAAGGGAGATGTGGTACCTGCCCACAGAGAGCCTGTCCTGCCAAAATAAACGGTTTACTATGTAACATCTCTTCCCTACCACTGCAGAGTTGTTTAACACCATAATGAAAGTGACAAGAGTTTTGTAACAAAAACCATGGCTTCAATTCAAAATACAGAAGCGTCCTATAACACACTTCACTAAAATTTTGATTTGTAAGAAAAAAATCAGTGGAGAAATGAAATTCACTAGGTTCTTACTGCTTATGGTTATGGTTAAGTACTGGGCATATATATATATATTTCATATTTAAAGCTGATAGGGACAGGGCTCCTAGATGGTTCCGTCAGTTAAGCATCTGCCTTTGGTGGGTCATGATTCCAGGGTCCTGGGATCGAGCCCCACATCGGGCTCCCTGCTCAGTGGAGAGTCTGCTTCTCCCTTACATTATTTTGATGAACAATGTACCATATGATAGTTTCAAAGTTACATTAGTGGGCAGAAAAGGTCAGACTTTTAAATGCAGGATGAAAACTGTGCTACAGACTTTCACCTGCCAAAGTTTCCTGCGTTGTCCTCAGTTACAATGTATGTGTAAATAGAAGCAGAGTAATGTTCTTGGACAGATGAAAGTACAACACAAAAGGAGACTGATAAGTATATAAATGTCAACTCAGAGGATGTTCCATAATATCAAACAAAAGTTCTGTTCTTTGCTCACCTCTGGTCAGCCTTTGACTTTTCCACAATGTGGGCGAAAAATATAGCCAAATGTCGATTAAGTTTATGCATGCCATGAGACTGGGAAGACAACAAAAACAATTAAGATTCCAAAAGATCATGACCATCTAGGGCTATCTACGCACCCAAGCTAAGATGAAGAAAATTTCAAAGAGTAAAGAGCAAGGTCTATAATAAAGAAAAAAAGCCATGTAAGAACACAAAAGTATCTCGAAAAGGCAAACTTACAGGGACAGGAAAGGTGCCAGAGGTTGGGGGTAAAGAAAGAGAATGACTATAAAGGGCTCTACTAGGGATGTGGTGATGGTTACATGACTGTATACATTTGCCAAAACTCATCAAATCATAAATTAAATTTCAATGAACTTGACCTTAAAAATAAAATGGACAAAACTAGCTTTGAAATAGCACCAATGAAGATCCCTTAAACGTCCATATGAATAAACACAAGTAACTAGTGAGAAGATACATCTAGAGTACTATTAAATTAACAGATGTACAGTTTCTAGAACAAGAGAAGTAAATCATCCAGTTCTCTGGACAGGTCAACTCACATCTGTAATGAGTATCCATTTTCTAAGAGTGATTTGAACCAACTGAAACTATCAAGAATATCAATCATTATATCAAGATTACTGGAGATCCAGAAATATAAACTAGGAACCGAGGATTTTCATCTGGAAAAGAAGAGCCTCAGTGGGAACAGGCTGGCCATCTTCATGAATCTCATAGGCTGCCGTGGGAGGCTGAGATAAGCTGGTTCTCTGAGCTAGATGAGGCCAAACTAGGACCACTGTGATTAAGCACTGATGCAGACTGGAAAACCAGCAGGAGTAATGCAGAGTGAATTCAAATATTAGGAGAATTGTCAAATCAGATGGCTTTTTAAATCCTTTAACATTGAAGATAGTTCATGTGAATGATGAAAAGAATTGGACTGGGAAACTGTAGCAAATATGGAAAGACAAGAAAACTATATGAATGTAAAAACTAAATGCTTTGGGGACTGTAAGAACGTGAAGAAATCAGAGAAAGGCAATTAAATCAAGCTATAATATTCAATAGGAAAGAAGAAAAAAGCCAATGGCTCTCTGGTATCTAGTGTTGTTCTAGGTATTTCATACACATTTAATCCTCAAAATAAAGCACTGACGTGGGCATTATTGCAAGTCCTTTTTTAGAAAAGGGCTGGAGAGGTTCAATGAGTTCAACCTCTAAAAATTGGCTGAGTTAGGATTCTTACTTGGATTTGACTCAAAAGCCCATGTGTCCTTTGAACGCCAATGTGATTCCCAGTGGTAAGAGTAGTTATCTGGAAAATTAACTTTTGAGAGACACTTCATTTCTTTTTTTTTTTTTTTAATATTTTATTTATTTATTTATTTACTTGACAGGTAGAGATCACAAGTAGGCAGAGAGGCAGGCAGAGAGAGAGAGAGAAAGAGAGAGAGAGGGGGAAGCAGGCTCCCTGCAGAGCAGAGAGCCCGATGCGGGGCTTGATCCCAGGACCCTGAGATCATGACCTGAGCCGAAAGCAGAGGCCCAACCCACTGAGCCACCCAGGCTCCCCTCACTTTGGGTTTTTAAAAGCCAAAGGACCTGTGGATATGCTTGGCTGAAAGCATGATATGAGTGAAAATTTGCAAGGGATAAAAATGTTACTTAAACATTTTTTTTTTTTTTTTTTTTTTTTGCTTGTGTGGTAATTTTCTCTGCCAAATACCCCTAAATGAGATATTTTACCCATCCAACATGTTAGGTTCAAAACCCTTGTTTTATGGAGAGAAAGTATAGCAATGCCTCATTTGTTAGTATCATAAGAAATGAAGTGTCTCATGGGGCGCCTGGGTGGCTCAGTGGGTTAAGCCACTGCCTTTGGCTCAGGTCATGATCTCAGGGTCCTGGGATTAAGCCCCGCATCAGGCTCTCTGCTCTGCAGGGAGCCTGCTTCCCCCTCTCTCTCTCTTTCTCTCTCTCTCTCTGCCTGCCTCTCTGCCTACTTGTGATCTCTACCCCATGAGAAACTTCATTTCTTATGATACTAACAAATGAGGCATTGCTATACTTTCTCACCTGTGATCTTTCTGTCAAATAAATAAATAAATTAATTAATTAAAAAAAAAAACCAAAGTGAAATGGAATTAAAAAACAAAATAATCAGAACAAAAGGTGAAGAGTTATCCTCCTACTCATTCAAGCCTTATCTATTATTTCAGGTATGAGATACAAAGCTCTGAAGCATGTGGACCAGGAAAAAAGAAGGAAAGAAATCTACAAATGGACAATAACAAGGTTTTATTCAGCAGTCAATCAACCCAGCACATCAATAACCTGCTGCTTTTGAAACAGAACATGAAAGGTAACTGCTTTAATTCTCTTGATTTGGCTGAACCTCAAATTTGACAAAATACCATCTAACAAACTTATTAGCATGGTCTTGGAGAACAAGGATAGAGGAAAGGGGAAAAAATGACAGTATTTAGGTTTTGAAATTTCGGTTAAATGCAGAAGAAAAAGGCATTAGACACCGTGAGGTGACCTAATTTAATTTGTTCTAGGAGTTGATAAGAATGGGTTCTGAAGTCCTTGATCTTGACTGACAAAGAAAAGACAATTTCAAAACAAAGGTATCAGAACCATATGGAGAAGTAAGGTAAATCAGTTTCCTACTGGGAAAACAAATGAATGGTGGAAGTTACTATAAAAGTCACTTTACCAGCAGGAATTGAACTCGATTTCAATTTAACTTGATCTTTAAATGATTAGAGAACTAGAAGGAAGACAGATAAAACATTAGTCCTCCACATGCTGAGATTACCAAGATTTAAAAATTTATTTTAGATCTCAAAAAAAATATCAAAGCACAAAAACCTGGTAAAAATTTATCTTATACATGCATTTTTCAGACCATTTGAGTATAATTTTTGAGTTAGGTTGCAAGCCGAGATGATGGGGAATCTTTTGTTCTCTTCAGGAAATGTATGCCGAGTTCTTAACACTTTCATTTTCCCAAAGCACCATTACTTGGTGCTAAAAGCCAGGCAAAAAATATATGTATATAATAATAATCAAAATGTAGCCCCTAGCCTTTACTGTTTAACTTCGTTCAGAAAGGTATAATTCAAAATTTTCTAAGTAATGCTATTTCTTGGAGAAATAAGATAAACCTAATTTCATTTATAGGCTAACTAAAGACTGAGGGTCCATTTATCATTTTTAAAATGCTAGCCAGCAGATAAGATTAGTTTCTGTCACTCACAGCACTGTCAAGATGACTCAATATGATTGTAAAGTCGATTTTTATGGCCATATTTGAGCAAATAATAAATGTTCCCATAGAGGCTTCAGTTTGAAGATCTCCAAGAATTTGACCGATACAGAGGATAAACGACAAGCACACTTCCACCGGTAGGTTCATTTGATAATCTCATACTACTGTTTTCTAAAGAAGACCTAGAAGAAGCCACTAAAATTATTAAGGCCTGATAAAAGCTGTATAGAAATAAAGCTTAAAGAAGCTGCGATTATTGCAGCTGAAGAAAAGACAGCACATGGATAACCTAATAATAGTTATTAAATATATGAAAGCTTATTGTCTGAAGGATGGGTCAAGATGAGCAACTCAAGCAAAAAATGGAATTAAAGAATCAGGTAAAATGAAGAAAGGAACTTGCCCACAGTATAACCATTTCATATATATATATGGCAAATTTTTTAAATTTAATTTTTTTTGTGTGTATTCCAAAATTCATTGTTTATGCATCACACCCAGTGCACCATGCAATTGTGCCCTCCATAATACCCACCACCAGGCTAACTCATCCTCCTGCCCCCTCCTCCCCTCTAAAACCCTCAGTTTGTTTCTCAGAGTCCACAGTCTCTCATGGTTTTTGAGATCTATTTATTTATTTGAAAGAGAGAGAGAGAAAGCGCATGTGCACACCCGCACACACACAAACATGCATGTGTGCATGTATGAATGGAGGAGGGGCAGAAGGAAAGAATCCTGAAGCAGACTCCCCACTGGACGGGCAGCCCTCCAATGGGCTTGATCTCACAACCTTGAGATTATGATGTGAGCCCAAACTAAGAGTCAGATGTTTACTTACCAGACTGCACCACCCAGGCACCCCTAAATATTCAAAGTGTAAAAATACTTCCCTGAAACTCAACACTAGGAAATACAACTGAATAATAGCTTAAGTGGAGTCAATGGAATTAATGAGATTATATCTGGATACTCAAAGTAATCTACTGAAATTCCCAAGAAATAATGAAATAAGTAGAAATAGTAAATTAAATAGAAACATAAAAATCTGTCTTTAGAGAAAAATCTTAGACTACAGAGAGATTATATTGGGATACTCAATTTACATGCAAAGGGAGTTTCGGAAGAGTTATAAAAAACTTGATTGCTTTCTTAAATCATTACCAAAGGGAACTAAATATCAAAAACTAAACTGCAAAGCCAACTAAGAGTTTAGGGACAAATCTAAAAAAACTTAAGTTTTCCAAAACACTCAAGCTATTATATTTGTGATCTAATGAAAATGAGCAAAAATTTATTTTGACAACTGTGGTCATCTCTATAGCTCTCAACTGACATATTTCCAGTCCAAATATACTTACTAATACTTTTAATCTCTAATTTTATTCTGAATCCATCAACAAGCTTTAAAAGAACAATTCAAATTTTTCCTTAGGACAAAGAAGACTAAAACTGGTATTGATAAACAAATATAAAGTTAATGTCATTCACTATATCAGTCTGAAACTATTTCAAATCATTTTCTGAATATCTTTAAATAGGCATTCTCTCTTTATCATCAGGAAGATAAGAGATAACAAGTTGTTAGCAAGGGTGTTGAGATGAGAGAACACTGGTACACCACTGGTGGTAATGTAGATTAGTATAGGTATTATGGAAAACAGTATGGAGGTTCCACAAAAATTTAAATACAGAACTATCATATGATCCAACAATTCCATTTCTGGGTATATATATCCAAAGGAAATGAAAACAGGATTATCAAAAAGATACCTGCATTCCCATGTTTACTATAGCATTATTCATAATAGCTGAAACATGGAAACAACCTGTGTCCACCAATGGATGAAAGGATAATAATGATATACACACAATGAAATATCATTCAAATGAGAGAGGGAAGAACATCCTGCCATCTGTGAAATATGAGTGGACCCTAAGGGAATTATGTTAAGTGAGATAAACCAGACAGAAAAAAGCAAATACCATATAATATCAATTATATGTAGAATCTAAAAAAGTTGGACTTGTAAAAACATGGAGTAGAATGGTGGTTACCAAGGGCTAGGGTGATGGGAAAATTGGAAGATGTTGTTCAAGGGTACAAACTTGTCAACTAGTAGATAAATAAGTCCTGGAGACCTAATGCACAGTATAGTGGTTACAGTCAACAATAATATATTATAAACTTCAAGGGTGCTAAAAGCCTAGATCTTAATTATTCTCACCACAAACAAAAGAAATTATAGCTACCATGACGGTGATCGCAAATCAACATGTTGGACACTTTAATGTTATATGTCAATGACATTACAACTTACAGGAAAAAAACTGGGCATTCTCTAAGTGATGTATTATTTCAAAACAATTTCTAAAATAAGTTTATAAAATGGAGTTACACTGAATGCTTTAAAAAAAAAAAAAGGCAGGGGGCGCCTGGGTGGCTCAGTGGGTTAAAGCCTCTGCCTTCTGCTCAGGTCATGATTTCAGGGTCCTGGGATCAAGCATCACATCCGGCTCTCTGCTCAGCAGGGAGCCTGCTTCCCCCATCTCTCTCTGCCTGCCTCTCTGCCCACTTGTGATCTCTGTCTGTCAAGTAAATGTATTAAATCTTTAAAAAAAAATTGTTTAAAAAAAATAAAAGGCAAAATCAAGAATCAAAAGTGCATATCCCCCGGAAGAGAGAAGTAAGCCTCTGCCTCCATCACTGTTAAGTTAACCACATGATGCAAATATAGTGTCGTGACAACACTTCTTTCCCACACATTACTCCTGACACTGCCTAGATTTATTTAATCTTTTTTTTTTTTAACTTTATCATACTGCTGAAATATCCATCCACCAAATAAGGACCATGGAGAGGTCCACAGATAAGATTTTTCTTTAAAATACAAATGTTCCTACAAGTATTTGAGTTCCCTCAAATTTCCCCTTGTGATTGAGTTTGACTTTCAAAGCACTGTGGTCTGAAAATATGTAGGGAATGATCCCACTCTTTTAGTACCAGTTGAGATCTGCTTTGTGACCCAGTATGTGATCTATTCTGGAGAATGTTCCATGTGCACTAGAGAAGAATGTGCATTCTGTTGTGTTAGGATGAAATGCTCTGAATGTATCTGTGAAGTCCGTCTGGTCCAGTGTGTCATTCAAAGCCCTTGTTTCTGTATTGATCTTCAGCTTAGATGGGAGATGTTAACCACTACTGAAGAATGGAGCAGGTAACAGTGACAGACATTCAAACACACAAAATTAATTTGGGTGCCACTGGCAGAGATCTTCGGAGATGGCATACCTAACTTGGCCTTCCTAAGTAGTGTCCACATTCTCAAATTATTTGAAAAGATAGGTAGAATCATTTCCAATAAGAAAAAAAAGTAAATAAAGACTATAATTAGCTTAATTAAACCTAACTATTTCATGTTGACATAAAAATTCAGAAGATGGACCATGAGTTTCTGCATTGTTATCTATTGTAATGTGAAATCTTTCATATTCCTAACTATATTAGAAATACATTTGTTAGTACTGTCAAAAACAAAAAAATAACTAGCAAGATGTGCTCTGATTCATTATGTAAAAATAGCCCACACATCAAGGGATTCCAAATTTCAAAACAAAATATGTTTTTAAAAAGTTGTTTGATGAGAAGTAAATAGAAAATAAATCAATGTATTTCTGCGAGAAAGCCTTTCTCTGCTTTCCAAAAGGAAGCTATTAGCTGTGCAAGTGAAACTGGCAAAGTCTATCGGGTCAATTCATTGTTCGATAATATATGAATTGATAACTGCTGGCAGGAATCTTTCAGAGTAAGAGATGCAAAGCTTCTGAACAAGGAAGAAATGGCAATTTACCAGAAAAAATATACACACACATATACAATAAGCTATGCATTAGCAAATGAAAGCCACAGATTTGGAAATTATGTTTGTAAATTTGAAAGTAAATAAAAAGGCAACTTAGCAATCTAGCAATTGGTTATAAACATGAAGCCATGCATGGAAAACTTATTAATGTTCTTTTAATAGTTTTCTGAGGTAATAAGAACTATGATGGGGTAATCAGTTGGAGTTAGACTGATTTTTAATGTTTTCTTTTCCTGGACACCAAGCAGCATATAGTCCCAAGAAATTTCCATTAGGGGTCACTGACAAATGGGACAGAAACAGAATTCTGGGGCTGGAGTTTGAAGAAAAAGAAATCCAATGGCAACATTTAGATGGTATGTGGTTTACCACAGATGACATAATGACAAAAAATGGCCATCAGGAAGAAAATTGCAGCTCCTGTAAGCAATTGCATTATGAGCAGGTGGTACCTAAGTGATAACAAGTCATGACAGTAGGTGTAACAAAAAATGCCTCATGTTTATCTAATGCTTTCCTTCGAAAGTACTCAAAACTTCCAACAGGGAATAGCTAACCACTCCTCCCAGGTTTTGGAGGTTGCTGGTGGTGATTTTTTCACAGGGCTGAATTACAGAATGCTTATCAAAGAATCATAAAGCAAGAAGGGATTCTGTGAGAGTATCTACAGTGAACCCATTACCTCAGAGCAGATGTGCCCCTACAGCAAACCTCCTCAGAATTTTCCTGGAGAAAATCTACAAATTCCCAGATCTAAGGATTCGTAAGTTTCAGGGAGCAATGAACTTCCTCCAGCAGGACAACTAAATATTCAGCTTATATCCATGATGGGATCTGGGGAAAGTTTTCATACTTACAAAAAAATATTATAATTTCCTTTCCTACCTTTGAAAACTGCTAAGTCACCCTAAAAAAGGAAGAAACCTCCAAATTATAAATCATTACAACCTACGCAGAGATTATGGTTAGCTTTTAGAGAGAACCTATGCCTGAGACAAATGGCTTTTCTCGTTCCCGATTAACAGGTACTAAAACAGCCTGTCTTCACTTACATCAGCAAGGACCAGAAGGCACCTGAGATCCAGAACTCTGCGAAGCCACAGCTCTGCCAAAGAAGGCCGGTTCCTGAGTTCAAAATTTGAGTTCATTTTAAAGGTCACACGTTGGCAGTTAAGCAAAATGGAGCACACGAGGTAAAGTGAAGGACAAATGAGATACAGTGAAGTTGGTTATTTACATCAGAGAGGAGCATACGACAGTAAAGAAAAAAATTCTCTTACCTAATCTAAGCATCACAGTGTTTGAAGCAGAACAGAAGGAAGAAGGACACTAACCCCATTTCTGGGCAGCGGTAGGACACTGCCTCTGTCCCACCCTTTATAAGATGAGGAAGTGTGTTTGAGTATGAATCAAAAATTGTTCTTTCTCGATGTAACAGTAAAGCAGAGTCTTAAGCATACCACAGGTATGCAGCACCAAGGTAAAAGATAAAGAAAGACAATTAAGTACACATTTCCGAAAAGCAGGATGACAGAGCAATAGCGATTTATTTAAAAATGTGCAGCATAAAGACCAGTAAAAGAAAAAAACCATACACAAGCAGCAATTTCACGGAGACGGGTATGCCAGTGTGACCCTTTCCTCAGACATATATTATGTATCCATTAAGGGGTTTTAATCTCCTCGAGAGTATGGACACGATTTCAAAATATATAACAAATTCAATCCTAGAAGAAAAAGGACTGTAGGCAAAAGATTTTGAAGGAGAAGGAGATCTTTGGTCGGCTATGGATGAAGAGAAAGCTGTTTAACAGTAAAGGAAGGTAACCAACCCTACTCCAGCTGGACATTCTGACAAAAACAGTGTTTCTTCCCCCAACACTGGTCCATCCATTCTGGAAAAGCAGCAACAGGGAATTCTGAGAATTCAGTCTGCGGTAAGTAAGAATGCCCAGACTTTCCAGCTCATGTACCACGGCACAAAAGGAAGCGAATCTGGATTCAAAAAAATCTAGGTTTGAGGCTCAGGTCTGCTGCTTACTGTTATGTGACCTTGGACAAGTTACCCAACCTCTGAAACTCATCACCTCATTTATCAAAAGGAAAAATACTCTTATAGCCTCTGGTATCTCTCAATCCCAGTAAGTAATGTGAAAAAAGCAGGGGTTCTTGTAATTGTTGCTACCAAAAAAGGGAAACATTTATAAGCGAAAACAACATCAACTACTGTGTAGGAGCTACTGGGACCGACATACAAAACTGTGCACAACTGTACCTTCCGCGCAGTTCATAATTAGCTTTGACTACTGATACATCTTAAATATGGACCATATTTCCACAGATGCTTTGATAAAAATAAACCGAAGAGTGCTATACCACCATTATTTTGGTGGAAGGCAATCTTAAAATTCTACATATTGGACTACTTTCAGAGGATCGTGGAGAAAAACCCAACATGGCTTTCTGTTAGATTTGCCTGCTTAAGGGTGCGGCCAGTGATCACAGTAGCTGATTCACACAGGAACAAAGAATCCAAGGAGTAGGGATGGTTTCCTCTTGGCAAGATGAGTAAAACAGATCACAGGTGATATTCTATTTCCACAGGTAGCATGCGCTTAAAAAGATGGTACGAGCTGTAAATGGGCAGCCACATAAATGATATAAAGAAAAGGATCGCACTTCCTCGGTCTTTCAGGACATATTTCACATCAGCCAACAAGGCGGACACTGCTGATATTTGCCCTCGAATGCCCCGTGCCTCCTTCCCAGCATATGGATGACTGAAACATAGTAGTTTCCAGAATCTTCCTTACAGCTAGGTCTGGCCAATGAAATGGACAAGGAAGTCGGTGTGGGAAGCTTCCAGAGAGAGGAGCAAGTCCCACTTTGCCTGTGTCTACTGGCTGCGGACTAATATGCAGATAAGACGGCAAGAGTTCAAGTCCTCACCTTGGACAAAGAGATCTTAGGAAGGGAGCACACACGTGACAAAACACAAAGAAGAGGGAGCCCAGGTCCTCAAGGATGTCATGGATCAAGCCACACACCAGGGCCTGATTACCAGACTTGCATGTGGGAAAAGAATAAAACGCCATCTTGTTCACCCCACTGGGAAGTCCCTATTGTGCACAACTACACCTACCCCTGCAGCCAAGTTAAACACGTTTGGCAGCAAGTCTCCCAACTTAATAGGGAGAGTTTTAAAGTAAATTGACCGGAGGACAGACAAGCTCAGATAAAACAGCAACAGAGGAGGCAATCGGTGTGACTGGGCAAAGTAGAAGTACAAAGACTGTACCCAGGAATAGTTTTGCTGAAGGAGAAGTCTGGTTAGAAACAACACTGATGACCCTTCTGGTCTAACACTCAAGACCAGCACAGGGCCCACGTCATCTTGCAAGTGAATGAGTGCGAGCTCTTAAGAACCACTACCACTTGGGGGTTGTGAACAGAATGGGAAAGACAGAGAGAGCGGGACCGAGAGATGGAAGGAAGGAAACACAGTGGAACACGCCAGTCATGTCTTTTTAGTTGTCCTACTTAATCCTCACAGTAACCCAACAAATCACTGTCATTACAGATTGGGGAAATGTGGCTAGAAAAAGCCTCGTAACTCAAAAAACCAGTAAGTGGAGGAGCAAGAATCCTAATTCAGGTCTTTGTCTCAAAAGCCCCCAATCTTCCCATTACACGAAGCTGCTGGTTCAAGGGAAAAATTACCAGGCTCAGAATAGAAGCAAATTAAACACCCAGTCTGGCATAACAGACAAGAGAAATAAACATGATAGCATCTACTAATCTGAGCCATCAGAAGAGAAAAAGACAATGTGATAGTAACAGAAGTGTCGGAAGAAAAGAAGTATGTTCATTCAGTTTAGAACAGCAACACAACGTATGCTGGAAACACCTGCACATGCACCCACTAGCCTTAGAAGAAAGGAAATGACAATGGGCTTCAAAGATACAATTTCAGGGCTAGAGTCTACATGAAAATAAAAATCTATACGGTAAAATTTTTAATCAGATAAAAGAATTAATACTGTAAAAACATGCAGGAAACTGCTACCTATAAAGTAGTACCAGATTCCTAATCCCCAAGCTGTCCTTATTAGTTCGACTGCAAATCCTACAATCCTCCCAGAATATGTTGGCACAGACTTTGGTAACACCCTTGCTTTCCCCAATGTTGAAGTTAGGACTCACAATGGCTCTGGTCATTTAGGTAAGACCGTAAGCCTCAAGGTATGAGGAAATTTTTAAAAAAACTGAGACAGACCCTCGTCACCATTTTCTGGCATCGTATTAACAAGTCACAGAAGCAAGGCAGCTGCTACGTGATGCAAAGACAAAATCAGGGGTGCCTGAGTTGGTCAGGCGACTGCCTTTGGCTCAGGTCATGATCCCAGGGTACTGGGATCAAGCTTTGCATCAGGCTCCCTGCTCAGTGGTGAGCCTGCTTCTCCCTCCCCCTCTACTGCTCTGCCTGCTTGTGCTCTCTCGCTCTCTCTGTCAAATAAATAAATAAAAATCTTTTAAAAGAAAAAGAAAAAAAACAAAATCACCAGACCTGGGGGCAGAAAGACTTATGGGCAAGGCCTAGCTTTTATGTATGGGTAGTGTGACTCTGGGTGAATCACTTTCCTACTCACAACTTCATCTGTGAAGTCAGAATGACACTTAACCCACAAAATAAAAATGCTAAGGCAGAAGTCAGGTACACAAAGACATTAGGTTTTGAGGATACTCAATATACAGTGCTTTTTGAGTTGAACGGATGTGCAAAAAGGTTGTTTATGAAACATAAAATACACGTGGTTTCATGTGTTCAAGCACAGATATCACACAATGGGACCCCATCTCATTCCCAGATAAGGACTCCCACGCCTTTGTAACGTCTGTGCCTCACAAGAACCCACACGTGTGTTAACACATCCGCACAAGTCCCGCTGACAAGTGAGTGACCACTTGGGGTAACATCAGCTCTGCACATAAAACCTATCCCATCTGCCCCATGGTTTTCCAGTGTATGTCCCCGAAGACAGCACAGTTTCAATCAAGAAGCTCTTCAGCTGGACATGAGGGGTTCAGTGTGCCCAACGATGAAGATGCTGTTTACGTGTGCTGACTTGAAAGCCCAAGAAAAGCCATCTTCAAAGTCTAGTCTTTCCTTCCTTTGTTTGAGTCCCCCTGACTGACTTGGAATGCTGATGTAACACGACTTCTGTGTATGTGTATGTGAGCGTCTATACATGTTAATGTAATTCAATAGTACTAGGTTAAACCACAGAGAAAACATTTCTCAGCCCTTGATTAAGGCCTGCATTACACCATCAGACCCCATCACAAGGCTTGCTGATGAGTAGCTATTTGGACACACACAGAGCTGTGATTTCCATCCACTTTACTAATCAGCAAGTTCAGATTTGCTGCTAATGTGACATTGATGAACAGGAATGATGCTAATGTGACAGTGATGAACAGAAATGACAGCTCAGGGTTGATTAAAATTAGCAAAGGTTCTTCAACCCACGACCAGAATGGAAGGGCTCTGAAAACAGCTACAGCCAAACAAGCCTCTCTGAAACAGAGAAGAAACACCAAAAACATATGTTTACTGATTACACATAAATTTGAGCAAATACACACTGCAATGTGACATCGTTTAAAATGTAGGCAGTCATGATTCAAATCCTACACCAAATCAAAAATGGCAATAAACACAGATACACAGAAGCCAAGTGCCAAGCAAAGCACAATGTCAAAAGGTAGAGGATATGATTTGATTAGGAAAACACCGAGCATACTGGAAACACAAAGCAGGGGCTTAGCAGAGCTGAAATAAAATTCTCCGCTCTACGATAATGTAGGAAGAGCGTTCTCATCTGCCACGTGGACTTTCTGCATTTGTCACTGACTGGCTGGAGTCAGAGATCTTCTCCACAGCCTTCGGACAATCAGTTCACCTTCCTCCCCGCCCTTCCTCGCTTCCCCTCCTCTCCAGCTACTCCCACACCATGGCGGTCAAGTTCGCGTAGAAATAGATGGGGAAACAGAAGCAGCACCGAATGGGTGTGTAAGAATCGAAACGTACTCCTGGCAAAACTAAAGAAGCTGGGAACGTGGGACTCTTTCCCAACATGGTGCTCTTAACACCAACGTTTCTCGCAGCTTAATGCAGTCTCAAAAAACTAAAAACCAGAAACTAAACAAACCCAGAAAACCTATGCAGAAATGGCCTCGTCGGCTGTACTACCCTCGTCTGTTATGGCAAGAAGTTGACTTTAAGTAATCCATGCAGAACAGGCTACCCTCCCCGGAGCTACAGTAAAAGAGAATACAGATGTGTTTGGTCTGGTTTGGTTTTTAAGCAAAAGTCCATACGAGCTGCTGCTGTTAAAGTCTAAATAAAGTGGTCAGAGTCTCGTGTCGACAGTATTGAACTGAATTCCCAGAGACAGATTTACTCAAAACCTAACAGTGAGTCATCCTAAAAGGGTTGGTTATCGACAAGCCTCAGTGCCCTGCTACGGAACTTCATACTGGCACTGAAGATCAAGACGTATTTCCATGCAAATATTCACAGGTATGAGGTACTAAAAGAAATAAGAGTATCCTGTGCCAAAAATAGCGGTCTTGGAATTCTAGCAAATTTTAATTCGGGTTTTTTATAATGCTAACATATTGCTACCAACTGAAATATTCTCCTGGTAAACACGAAACAGAAATGGTTAAGTGACCTTCTAAGAATCCAAAAATCTATAAATAGACCAGACACATTTTACAAGCATTTCTGAAAGGAGGTAACAAAGGAGATCAAAGAATAAGACACACTGCTCCGAGCTTCTGTAATCAGATATTGAAAGTCAATCAACACAGGCAAATCTTCAATTACGGTATTCCCAGTGGCAATCATTGACAGGGCTGTTTCTGGGTCATACTCCATCCGTGTAATTTTCACCCTGAAATCTCAAAGAATAGACTATTTTCCAAAGAGAATCTCTCATTTTGAACTCTAACATCTATAGTAAGCTTACTTCCTTTTTAGTAAATAGTCTTTCCTCATGCATAATTGTCTAAATTATCCTTTATTAGAATTCCTTTGCAAAAGTAAATATTCTGAAATTATCTGAATCACCTTATTGCTTCTAAATAAGTCAGTTACAGGAGACTCTAAACAAATTTATATGGGAGTAAATAATTCGGGGTGTGTGTGTGTGTGTGTGTGTGCACGTGTGCGTGAGTGGGTATACACGTGCACGTGCTAAAGTTCAAAATCTAACATGGGTTTCCAAACTTACGAATAAATGCGGCCAATTTATGACTTGGCCACACCAGAATCTTACTTCTAAAAGCAAAAGGGTATCAGAAGCAGGCTTTCTCCTAGGTCACTGATATCTTCTAGCATTGCTCTTTGTTTTGTGACAATAACCTACCACCAGAGCACCATGTATGAAAAGCACTCTGGTAAATAAACCACCTACACACAACCTCCTGCTTACTCTACCCCTCCTTGTTTACACAGTGGGAAAATGCAATTGATATATTCATTTCCTAAGAGATTTTTCACTTAAGCAATTATCCTAACTCTTCTCATTCTGAGATCACCCTTTCTTGTATTTGTCTAAAATACTTAATTCTGACCAGCCATATGCTAATGAATACAGTTAGTAAGTCAAGTTCAGGCTAATGAGAAAGAAAAAGTTCAGAGAATTTTTGGAAGGAAGTGCGCTCCCCAAAACTGTTAGTAAACACTAGGTACTTGTAGGTCCACCAAGCCTAAAAACTATTTAAAATTTCTAAAAACTATCCAATAAAAATTAATTAAAAAACAATCCCATTATTATGAGTCAGATTCACTGAAGAGAAGGGGTACAATGGAATTCTCAACTCCAAAAAGGATTTATGTTCCTAAGAACTACTAGATTTTTCACAGAAAAAGAACTTTTTTTTTTCATGTGTTTTTTTCTTATGGAGTTTGATAGACCTGCTCCCCAGCCTTCTCTGGGCCTCTGAGGAATGACAGTGCTACAGGCCCTGACTGTAGCCAAGTCTTTCTTGGTTTTACCACAATGTTCCTTTGTCTCCCCTCCAGTTTCCATGTACTTGCCAACATTTTACAAATGAATATAAATTCAATTAATGAATCTGTAGTTAGAAGCCAAGGAGACCATACTCTAAGTCTAAAATGCTAAACATGAAAGAGTTTATTAGAGTAACACTAGTTTAAAAGGCATGGAGGGACTCCTGAGTGGCTCAATGGGTTAAAGCCTCTGCCTTTGGCTCAGGTCATGATCTCAGGGTCCTGGGATCAAGCCCCACATGGGGCTCTCTGCTCAGCAGGGAGCCTGCTTCCTCCTCTCTCTCTCTCTGCCTGCTTCTCTGCCTTGTAATCTCTGTCAAATAAAATAAATAAAATCTTTAAAATAAAAAAAATAATAATAAAAGGCATGGATACTCTCCAACATGGATGGTTAGTCTCCATACAACATGAAAGGCAGCTTCTGTGGCTCGGGAGTTAAACCTAGGAAAGGCCACATACATACATCTACAGTCAACAAAATAAAGATAACCTTCTCAGACAAAGAAAACATAAGCTATACTCTAAAAGCTAGGAACTGGGTACTACACTATTATTTTTAATTAAAATCTCTACTTCACAAGAAATGTTACTTTATTCTTTTCCTATAGTGCTATTTGCTACATAAAATGCATGTGTTAAGAGGTATGTGGTTGTATACATACACCTGGTGTCCATGACTCTATCCACATTTACTGTTCAGTCTCTACTAGGTCCTGCCTCTCTGAATCTTGCCATATGTCTCAAATATGTCTTACAGGGTTTCATGAGGGAAAAAGATGGTTAGGGTAAGCCCCTCTGCCATGCTCAAGGTTATACTATTAATAGGCCACAGCACCTGACATCATTTGTTCCTTCCTCACAGATGCCTTGGAATGGAAAGCGAATTGACTCACATCCTTTGCTTCCTTCTACCTTTGACAAAACTGAACATGTCCAGCCTTTCTCTGTCATTGTTTCTGACTTTTCATTCTCAAAACCCTCCAGCTTGTTATGGACAGTGGGGAGGGTCTGTGCTATGGTGAGTGCTGTGAAGTATGTAAACCTGGCGATTCACAGACCTGTACCCCTGGGGAAAAAATATATGTTTATAAAAAATTAAAAAAAAAAAAAAAAAAAAAAACCCCTCCAGCTTCATTCATTTATCCCCAACTCGAATGACTTAGAAATCACAGGACCAGGGCGCCTGGATGGCTCAGTCGTTAAGCATCTGCCTTCAGCTCAGGTCATGATCCTAGGTTCCTGGGCTCGAGCCTCACATCAGTCTCCCTGCTCAGTGGGAGGCCTGCTTCTCCCTCTCCTGCTCCCTCTGCTTGTATTCCTTCTCTCACTGTCTCTCTCTCTGTCAACTAAATAAATAAAATCTTTAAAAAAAAGAAAAGAAAAGAAACCACAGGACCAGCTTTCTTAGATTAACCAAAAGTATACAGAGTAAATTTAACTTCCCTTTAGGAAATTTGTATTTGAAAAGGGATAAATGTACCTCTGTTTAAAAAGTATACTTAGCTGATGGGTAAAGAAAATAGCCAGGTGTCCAAATAATTTACCTCTTTTCTAGGCTCCAGTAGCACACCACTCCCATGTTGGAACTGCCACTTCTTGGCAGTGCAGCACAGATTCAGAGTGCGAACACTGGAATCTGACAGTAGCTCCTGCCCCAACCATGTCCATGCAGGCCATGGGAGCTGGGGCATATTACTCAACTGCTCAGAACATAAATTTTCTACACATATTCCCACACTTCCTAGAGGATTAAATGAAATAGTGGAAGTATGTGGTTGACACGTTGTACTTTCCCAATAAATGTTAGTGGAGAGGTTGAAATGCTTCTCTCTTCAATTACAAAGGAGGCTCCAGACTGCTATTCCTGACCACCCTTGCTTATTTCATTTGCAAAGACCGAATAACTCTCCAAGTTGAAAAATGATGACCTAGTTATGCCTCTGAATCTCCAGACGAAAGTAGTATTTTAAACATGATGTCTCTAATTGTCTTTTTGTTCTGAATAATCGTGCCTCCTATGCAATGATGCCACATGAAAAATGAACACAGACACAGAACTCATCAAAAGGTAATAATAATAAAGATCAGAATCAGAAAGGCACAGGTTTGAATCCCTGTTCCACAATCTACTGATGGAGTTATTTGATCTTTCTGACGTTCAGTGCCCCATCTACAAAATGGGATAATACTTACACCTCATAGATTCATTACCGCCATCAAATGAAGTAATATGAGCGAAACACCTGGCACAAAATAAGGGCTCAAACATAAGCTCCCTTCCTCCATGAGCATAATGAACTTAAATTAAACCCCTGCCCCAGCAAAGTTGCTTTTTATCCCCAAGAGAGCAGGGATATCTGAATGCTCAGGATTTATCTGTGGGAATCTGTTCTTAATATTGTTCTAGTTACACAAACAAGTGATGTGTACTAATTACACTGGGGTTTTACTTTTTGCAATGAAGGCACACCATCCACCATACACATAATAAAAAGCAAAAGAAGAAGGAGAAGAGGATAAGAAGGGAACAGCTGGTATAAACTCTGCCCATCATTCAAAGAGGCAATGGGGCCAACAGAGTTTTTCAATAAAAGCAAAGAGAACACTAGGTGGTAATGAAATGGATACTTTAGATCTTGGGAAGCAAAACATATTCAGTACTCTTTGGGATGCCAAGGGAGGCTTGGATAACATCTCCTGTCTTAATGAGCTATCCTCCATTCCCAGCTGTTCAGAACAATGACAGAGTTCACTGCGGCGGAGAACCCACATACAAAAACTCCACAGTCCCTAGAGCCAGAGGTGCAGGGCAAATGCTAAATCATACATCTGTTGGTGTTTGGATGTATAAATGAACAGGGACTTGAAAAAAAAAACAACAACAACAAAAACAAAACCCAACACCTGACACATCTGGGATCTTTCTTCTCCAAAACTGTCAAACCTATGTTAATCCCTTTTCCTTTTGTTCAGACAAACGTGTGGGCTCTGAGCACTTTTTATAAAAATTAACTTTATTTTTTAGACTAGTTTTAGGTTTACAGAAAATTGAATAGTGTAGAGAGTACCCATATATCTTCTCAATCTGAGCACTTTTTAGGGTCCTAGCTCATTTAAGATATAAATGATAACACAGAATTTGAATAAACCAATAAATTAAGTGACTAAAGAAGAGATTTTGAAACCCTAGTCCCCTACTTAGGTTTGCATAAACCAAATGAAATAATCTGTATGCAATACAATGATCAGCCACCAAAAAACCCCAAACAAACAAAAGTGTGTCGCTGGTAGTTATCCAGGGGAGCACTAAAGCCAAATTCAAAATCATAGTAACTGATAAAATATTAAAGTATGTCTGTAACAATCAGAACTCTAAGAGCCCATTAACAACATTAATATTTCCTTTTCCGTAACCTCCATATTTGCTAAGACCATAAGAAAACATTTCATAATGGATCAATCTCCAATCTAAAGAACTATGGATGTTCCTGAGATCAAGGCTCACAGCCTTGGGCCCATTAGACAGCCTCTTTTAACTATGGAAGCACTCCCTTCTGTTTTTAATAAGATCAGGTGGTCTACTGGGTCATGCAGATACATTAAGCAAAAGATTATCAGGTAAGTCATCACTACCGCTAGGAAATAATTAATTGGGTAATACAGTGCAGAGATTCTCAAGTGTGGTACCTAACTTGTTAGTAATGCACATCTTTGGGTCCCACTCCTGACCTAATAATGCATCAGGAATTGAGGCAGGAGTGGAGGGGGTGGAGGGGAGTGGTCCCAGCAGCCCGTGTTTTAAGATGATTCTGATGCAAATAAAGTTCAAGAATGACTGATATATTCAAGCATGCCTGACCATAAAAAATAACTGAAAATAAACAGTAAATATGTCCCCTACCATCCTCTTTTTTTTCTTTTTTCTTTCTTTCTTTTTTTTTTTTTTTTGGCTAAAAATAGGAAAGAATTTTGATTATTTCTAGGACAATGTAGCATTTCATTTGGGAATTTTGATGACTGTTTTGTAGGGCTTCCTACAGTGGTCTACTGAACAGAATATTTTCAGCTGCTGCCATTTTTCTAAACCGGGGGCAATGCACATTTTTTACTATATCACAAAAATGAACTGAAACCTTCTGCTTCATCCATATACAATTTCTTAGAATCTGAAAGCAATTCTGATCAGGGTTTTTGACCACATTTTTTTCTTTAGTTTTACAGTGACTTTCCAGCTTTCCAAACTACACTCCAGCACACTGCCTACATCTCATTCCCCTGCCTATGGCTCAGGGCATAATACAACAGACATACCATAGTAATATCCTAGGTTCAGACAAATTAGGCAAAGGTCTATGTTTGTAGGCTCAAGCCCTTAACCAACATAAAAAACCCAACTACTGCATGACTTCTATATGTACACAATTATATTCATGAATACAGGGGCGCCTGGGTGGCTCAGTGGGTTAAGCCGCTGCCTTCGGCTCAGGTCATGATCTCAGAGTCCTGGGATCGAGTCCTACATCGGGCTCTCTCCTCAGCAGGGAGCCTGCTTCCCTCTCTCTCTGCCTGCCTCTCCATCTACTTGTGATTTCTCTCTGTCAAATAAATAAATAAAATCGTAAAAAAAAAAAAAACACCTTATATTCATGAATACATATACATATATAAATCTATATATCTATATATATATATTCATTTCAAACCAACTACAGATACAAAAAAATTCCAACTAACGGGAGTGGTATTATGATTAGTGTCCCTGAAACTCTGCTCCCTTTTCTACTGTCATCTAACTTCATTTCCCATGAAATCTTTGTAGTAGAATTCGTTCTATTCTTACTGCTAATCCCCTCTGATGTGCCCAGAGAAGCAGAACGCCTTTGAGAATCGATGTGCAAAACTAGTCGTGATACATTTGTTTGCTGCAGGAAGCTTTATCCTGCGAAATTTCTCTCGTGAGAAACAGAATATAGGATCAATGGGAAAACTTTTATAGAATCTTAGAACATGTATTTAAAAAAAAAAAAATCTCCTCAAATCGATTTGGTCTTTCTTCGACCAGTGAGTAACTGGCTTACTTCGAATTGCTGATCCTGTATCACAAATTCCGCACCTGACATCAGTGTGGGTAGAGGAGGAGTGGCCAACATTTATAAATGGGATTAACTTATTTCAGCAAATTGGAAAGAAAAAGGTTGGGTATTTCTGTCAAACTGATTTATGCTTTGGTCTACACCATCCCAAAGAAATAAGAATTTCTCAACAGCTTGGGCAACAACATCGTATTGGTCTCTGAAGTGAAGAAAGAGCCAATTATTGGGGAAAGGAAAATAATGCACCAAACATACGTCTCTTCTGGCAGAGGACGGTAAAGACACTGAAGGCTTAGCAGCATTAGAGGACTCACCTGCTAAGGTTTAAGGAAGTTAATCCTTCAGGAACAAAAGGCAAGTAAGTCTCTCTCTAACTTGGGAATATTCGCTCAGGAAAACTATTGATGGGAAAGCAGGAACCCTTTAGGCAAGGGCTTCTTAATCTGGGATCCACGGATAGAATTCAAGAAGTGTATGACCTTGGATGGGGAAAAAGCTTATCTTTATATTACTAACTGCTAACTGAAATTAAGCATCCCCTTCCATTATGATCACAGGCAACAACGACAATAGTGTTCACACACCTGCAACTTGGTCACCAATAGAAATCAACAATATTCTCATATCCTCTTACAGTTGTTCTACGTATCGCAAAATTATGCTCCCAACTGCTTTGAAAATATAGTACCATCAGATTGACACTAGATCTTCTGAGTTATTGTAACTGTTTTTCAACATAGTTGGTTCCTTTCGTACTCCTGTGCATTTTTAATCCATTTAACATTATTCTGAGAAGGCAAAAAGGTTCATGACTGAAAAACTGTTAAGAAACCTCCTTTAGAAAGAAGGTAGTATGGAAAAAAGGAAATACTCCCCAACAGTCCCAGAAACTCTAGCAAAAACCCCATTATAAAGAATTTTCTATGAAAAACAGGCACACTGTTCTCTTCTGAAATCCACAAACGTGTCAGAAGGCAACACCAGCTCACTATTCTCACTTGGCAACTACAACAAGACCTTTAAAAGGTTCAGATGGCTTATTTGGTCCCAATAGGAATAATTTCCAGCCATCAGCTTGACCTTGGAAAGATCAACTGAACAGCAGTGGCTACTCTGGGAAAAGGAGAAGGCAGCTCAGTGATAACCCAGCAAAAACACCATCAGGAGCCACATTTTCCTCAGTCCAAGATATTAGCTAAGGTACCACTGTCAGGACACTGTGAGGCATTCCAAGAACCAACAGCCCTTGCAGTATTAAAGCAGTAACGAGCAAATAACCTATGGTGGATAATTCAAATGGCTAAATGTCACACTTACAAGATGGAATAGGTCAAAAGCTCTCTGTATAGAAAAGACTTCAAATGCCCTGACGACAGAATAACTTTGTGCAATTCCAGACGGGAGATGAAAACAATCACAAACCAACACATTCGTAATGATCAGATATGCTCTGGTAGTTCAATCTCTGTACAGAGCGGATATCCCTGAAATAATGGTTTATAAGTCCAATACTTTCAATGTGCTAAGAAAAAGTGCATTATTGGAAGGAATTGTACGGTGAGATTTGAGCTGTCTGGGACCATGTTTTGAAAAACCATGTCAGTAAACTATGTTCTCCACATTACATGCATCTATCCAAATTAATTTATAGGGAACTATTAACCATAAATATATACAAATCCTCAGGAATTTAATATGTAGTGTCTGCTTGAACCGAAGTGTGCACTACCTAACTAGTCCTCTGGCATGATCTCTTACTCAAAGCTATCCCGAAGTGGGTATCTCAAGCAATCAATACATACAAAGCTGGGCGTATTATAGTCAGCTGGAAATGTAACTAAGAATAAATAACAATTATCACTATGATGCAGCTCTAGATTCATTTATTTATGGCATCAGGAAAAAGCAAACACAAATTGGAGAGTAAAACACTAGTGGGCAACCTGATTTGGTTCAGGAGGGAAATGTCACAGGTGCCCTTCACATGGGATAGTTTCTGAAAAGAGTTAAAACAAACCAGTTGGCCATGGCTTTCCAATGGCCATGTCATAGATTCTTGGGCAGACGGGCTTCAATTTCATTCTTGCCACCCCTATAATGAAACAACTTAAACTCATGTGTGTGCAAGGATTACAAAGGGATATTTCTGAGACAGATTCCGTGCATTTTAAATGCTCTGCAGCTGAAGAGAAACACTTTTTCCTTCTCTGAACAAAGAATTTTCTATTTTCTATACAACTGTGCTATAAGCCATCCCAATTCTTTAAAAATCTGAACACACAATTATGATTCAGTTGAAAACAAAGATAGTGCCACTATAATTGTGCCCAATGAGCCCAAAATATTAAACTTTTATTTTCAAGTATGGCTTTCATCACTCCTTCCTCTAATGCGGTATATATGATAATATATTATTTGTTATTCAGAAGAGGAAGAGTTCCATACAAAATGAATGACTTCAATTGCCTTATAAATAAAACATGGATAAATGTCTTGGCAAAATAAATTAAAGGAGCATTTGTATTTGATCACTTCATCATATTACTGTCTTTATCTACAAGCAGGAGAAGCTGTTGTTGCCTATTTCCTGAAATTCATTACGTGTAAAGTCCGTAATGGAGAAAAATTGCTACTATGTTATGGCTGAAACTCAAACAAATCACACATATTATGCACCTCAGACACTCAAAACACATTAACGGCACAAAACTCAGAAGATAATGGTGGCCCACACTTGTAGTTTGGGGTTTGCATGTTTGTTGTGGAAGGGCTTTTGCTAGCTTGATGATGTTAAAAAATTATCACTGAAAACACATCACTGAAGATTGGTATTGAACTCTATTGTCTCTTTTTAAAATTTACCAAAATGGAGGAAGAGGACAAATATTAGTCTTGATGAAATACCTTTGCTGATTTTGGTTTAATGAATTAGAAGTCAGGAGATAAAATACTTAAATCCATTTTTAAGGAAAGCTGACTCCATATCACTGTTATCATATTGTTAAAGCTGCAAACACAGATGGAACTGGAATAAATCATAAACAATAAGGAGTATTTATAAACAGTCTTTAAGTAGTATTTAAATTTAAAGTATTTAAAGAGTATTTATTACTGTGGGGGTATAATTCTAGGTTGTCTTTCATTTTTCCCCCCCATTATTAATTAAAAGGCATTGGGGGCAATACAAATCTCAAACACTATAGAAATAAGCAACACTTACTGTTTAAGAGAAAGCATTTTTAAACAGAGACGGCTAAACCTATTTCAGTGAGAAAATTATGGTGGGAATAAAACACCTTTTTTTCTCGTGGGCTCTGGTAGAGTGATTTACAAACCTAAAATCTTAATTACAGCCATCATTTGAGATTAGGTAAAATGAAAATCATCCAATTTCTAAGGATTTCAAGTTTTCAAGAAGTGTCTCCCATAGCATAAACAGCTCTAAAAGAAGATTAAAGTCATGATAGTAAGTATACTCAACGCAATAAAAGTTAAAAAGGCTGATTCGTATAAATGTCACTCTGCAAATGTATAAACACTATCATTTCCACTAGCCACTATTAAATTGGCTCAGTTTACCATCCAAATCATGTGATTTGCACATAGCAGCCCTGAAGGGTCAACATTCCACATGACATCCTTTCATTTATTCTATACATCAGCCGCAGTAGTCGTCCTGCTCAGGAAGCTTACCTCCCATCATCCTGGGATTATCTGAAACACACACTTGGTTGATTCTTACAGCCAAGTAGGGAAAAGCATAAATGGAACTCAAAAACTTCACTTTCTCACTAAGCTTGTTGTGGGGAGGGAATGAGGGCATGAGATAGGGAAAGAGGAAGGTGAGAGAGAGAGAGGGGAAAAAAAAGTGATAAAAAAAGGAGAGAAAGGAAGTAAGATCAGAGGCATGAAGGTAGGACATTAGGAACTGAAAGATGGAAGAATTAACAAGGGCAGCAAAAAGATCTCTTGTAATTTACGTAAACTAATAATTTACAATATGACTCCAACGGCCCTTCCATTTTTTTGTTGAATATATATTTCATCTTTCAAAATCTTTTACACCTAAAGTCTACATTTGTATAATTAACTGGCACTTCTCTGCCCTTTACTCAAATCAGTATCATCAAGTGAAACATATTTATAAGCATTTCACACCTCAGTAAAGCAAGGGTCCTAACATCCACTTCCTTCATACTCCGACATTACTAAGTTCATTCCCTGGGCTAGATTTTGTTGTCGTCCCTAAAAATGCGAAAATGAATACATTACCCTGTGTGAGACAGACAGAAAAAGATTTAAAAAAACAACAACACTGCCGTCAGTACATTAAAGAGATATACATCCATGTCATATGGTGCATCCAAAAGAAGCTTATAAAAAAGGCAGAAAAACACACTACAAATACAGAGAACAAACTGGTGGTTTGCCAGAGGGGAGGGGGCCTGGTGGGACAGGTAAAATGGCTGAAGGGGAGTGGCAGGCACAGGCTTCCAGTGATGGAATGAGTAAGTCACAGGGTAAAAGGTACAGCTTAGGGAAAAGAGCCAATGGTATTTAGTAGCGCTGTGTGGTGATAGACGGTAGCTCAATGTGCAGTGAGCACCGCATAACGCAGTTTTCAAACCACTGTGTTGTACACGCGAAACTAACCTAACACATTTGTCAACTATACATCATCTCAAAAAAAAAAAAAAAAAAAAAAAAGAGAGGCTTGTATCAGGTGAGGACTTCTGTCTCTCTGCCATATTTGCTGCAATATTATTCGATTTCTTTTTTTAGCTTTTAATTTTGTTCTGATTATAAAATTTTTAACATTTTTATTTGCAACACTAAATTATCCTTTCCTTCAGTCAAGTCTTTGCATATCCAAACACTTATTATTTACTTTTACCTTCTAATTTTTTATGTTTTGTTCCATTTACTCTTTCAACCATCTGTAATTAGTTTTGTTTGACAGTTCACAAATTAATTTCTTTTCTAAATTATTCTAATACTGTTCATGGGCTATATATCCATTCTATGCTGGATTATCATATACAGTAAGTTCTTAAAGAAAATAGGAGGTCTATTCATTCCCACTGGTCTAGTGGTCTGTTTCGCAGTAAGGAATTCACCTGAAAACTGTTTCCTAAAGGCACAGGTTGGCAGAACAGACTTCCTGTAAATGCACAACTAGTCACAGTTCTCATCTGGAGGCTAGTCTGGGTTTAGTCAACTTGTGTCCAACTGTTTTGTTTGTTTATTTTCCATAAAGAAACCTATAGGAATTCCTCTCTGGTTTGGCTTTTCTACCTTCTGATTATTTTTTTCAGAAACTTCTCTCAGTTTGAAAGGTTTTTTATGTATTTTTATGTATACATGTTTTTTATGTATTTTATTTACATGTTTGTACCAAATATATAACTTTCATTTATAACATAACTACTTATTAATACTCTCATAAACATTTAAATTCTATCTACTTCCTAAAATTTTGATGAAATATGCACTTTACAATTTCTTTATTGTGAAGCATTCGGGTAAGTGTCATTTCATTGCTGCAGTGAATATACGTATTTTTAATAAAATAATATATAACATAAAACTTGACATTTAATTACTTATTTATTTATTTTAAGTAGGTTCCAACACAGGGCCCAAAGCCACGACTATGAGATCAAGGACCTGAGCCTGCAGTTCATGAGGTCGAGTCGGACACTTAACCGACTGAGCCACCCAGGCGCTCCTAACTATGAGTAGGCATACAGTTTAGCGGCAGTAGAGTACACTCACAGCTCTGCAACCATCCCCACCATCTGTCTCCAAACTTGGTACTTCAGTGTGTGGAACTCCTATAACTATGTGAGGTTCTGATTTCGTCATTCCTGTCCGGTATCAATCCCAGTATGGTTAGAGCATACCTCATATTCCTTAGTTTGTGAGAAGGATTATGTAACTAGATATATGCATTTGGAATAGAAAAGGCTAGATTTAGGCGGATGTGTGTGGAAACTGTAGTTAGCGACTGACCCAGGCCACAAACAGGCAGGTTCACACATTAGGAGAACAAAGGCTAAACATCTCACCTTGAAGACAATGACCTGAAGCAAAAATAACCTAAATGATTATTTTCTACGGTGAATGGTTCAAATTCTGTAAAAAATGAATAGGTAAGTTGGCAGGAAACATAGAGTTACCACATCTTCCAACCTTTCAACTTCCTCACATAAGCAAAATGAAGCTTATGGCCACACAAACGCTTCCACACCAATGTTCAATGCAGGCTCATTCACAGTGGCCAAAAAGTGGAAATAACCCCATTGTGGAAATAACCCCAAAAGTCCACCAACTAGTGAGTAGGTAAATAAACGGCTACACAGCAGAATATTACTCAGCAAGGAGAGGCCACAAAGGATTGATACATGCTATAATATGGAAGAACCTCGAAAACATAAGTGAGAAAAAGTCATAAAATGCAAAATATTGTATAATTCTATTTACATGAAACATCCAGAGAAAAAAAATCCATAGAGAAGGAAGGTAGATTAGTGACTGCCAAAGTCTAGGGAAAATGGGAAGAAATGAATATTACACAGGACTTTATGCAGGGGATGATGAAAATGTTCTAATACTGATTGTGGTCACACAACTCTGAATATACTAAGAACCACTGTACTGTATACTTTAAACAGGTAAATTGTATGGTCATGTGAATTCCAATAAAGTTATATTTTAAAAAGTTAAAAAAAAAAAAAGCTGCCCCAAACTTTCTAATGTTCATACAGTTGCAGAGATAGTCATATGACCTACACTAGAGACTGTATTTTTAACAGTGATGTATCAAATTCCTTCCAGTATTTTAGGGACGCCTGGATAGCTCAGTCAGTTAAGTGTCTGACTCTTGGCTTTGGCTCAGGCCATGATCTCATGGGTCATGAGGTCAAGCCCTGCTTCAGACTGGGCACTCAGTGGAGAGTCTGCTTGGGGTTCTCTCTCTCTGCCCCTCCCCCCAAGCATGTGTTCTCTCTCCTTCTCTCTCTCAAATAAATATATCTTTTTTAAAAAAATTTCCTTCCAGTACTTTAAAAGCACTGCTATTGAGCAACAATTCAATTCAAAGATGTATTGATGAGAGGTCAATTAACATCAAAGACAGATTTTCTATTCAGATTGATGAAACCACAGTTACTGACAATAAGGCTCTTTAGTGGCATGTTTTCATTACCTTGATAATGATAATAATTATAAGAAGACTTGGTATTGGTAAGTTCTTTAAGAAAGTGACTGTACTGAAACATCTATTTTTGCTACAATAAAAAAACTGGGTTGTGACAAATAAATGTTACTGGAAAATTTAGTGCCCCATGCTACTGGTGGATCGGCCTTCAAGGTCATTAGATAAAAAGATTTATAGCCCACCTGAAGGAAGTATGCTCTGTAGTTCTTGTAATACACTGTACTGTGCTTCAATATTAACTGGCTGCAAATAAAATTAGTCCATTTCTTTATTACTCTCAACAGTATAATCATTAAAACCAATAATAGTATAAAGTCCTATCACCAAAAAATAAGCAACTAGTAATCAATGTCAACTACCTTGCAAAGACATGTGCAGGGTGCCTGGGTGGCTCAGTCATTTGCATCTGCCTTCGGCTCAGGTCATGATCCTGGAGTCCCAGGATCAAGTCCCACTTTGGGCTCCCTGCACAGCAGGGACTCTGCTTCTCTCTCTGCCCCTCACCCAGCTCATGTGCACACGTGCTCCCTCTCTCTCTCTCTCACACTCTTGAACAAATGAAATCTTAAAAAAAAGAAGACATGTACAAGAAAAACAACATGCTCTAAAAAATTTCTTTTGACATTAACAGAATAAGAACTAGAGTTTAATACTTGGCTTATCAATCTGAGCCTCTAATTATATGTAATAAATTAGTAATGGCAACAAAAAGTTCAGAATATCCTTAGTCTAATGCAGGAGAGAAAAATACCCTTATATACAGAAAATATAGTACAACAAACCAAATACTGGATCAAAAATAATCCCTATCTGTAGGACCCCAATTTTTCTCATTTTAGTGCTTAGTTCCCAGCGTCCCTAAGTCTAAGCTCTGAGAGTTTCTCTGCTATTAACCAACTCAAAAATGGCAGCGTTACTTTTAGTTACATGTTTTTGTATTTTTACTATCTTCTTTTTAACAACTTTGATGTTTTCTTGCCACCTCCATGGACGGTTTCCAATCTAGAGTAGGCGGTCTCTTATCAATAACTTACATATTGAAGAGGTTATCTGATGGTACACAGAGCACCTTTTTGTCCAATTTTCTAAAACATTCATTCCAGAGGTAGATTTATCAGCAATTACCTGGAGGAATTTCTATTTGTTGTCAATATAGAGATGTTCCTAAGAGTTAAATATCAGAGCAAAATTAATCAAACTGAGTTACATAATAGTAACAAAATATTATCACTACATATAAATCACCCAGAACAATGTTTGGATGTAAAACTCAAAAATGTTAGGTACTAGAGCACCTGGCGGGCTCCGTGGGTTAAGCGTCTGCCTTGCCTTCGGTTCAGGTCATGATCCTGGGGTCCTGGGATCGAGCCCTGAATCGGGCTTCCTGCTCAGCAGGAAGTCGGCTTCTCCCTTTCCCTCTGCCTGCTTTTCCCCCTTCTGTGCTCTGTCATATAAATAAATTTTTTAAAAAATGTTAGGTATCACACTACATACATTAAGAAGCATGATGTAGGGCCCTGAGCCAGCCACAAATGTGCTACAAAAATACCATTCAATGGAATAACCAATTTTGTCCTCCACCCAATTACCTTCCAGCAATTTGGACAGCAGATACAGCTCACATACATCCAGCAATTTCCTGACTCCAGATAATAATCAAAAATTGAAAGTAAACAAAAAAGGGCTCTCAGGGGACAAGATGGATGTTAAAAATTTCATAAGCCTTACTACTCACCTCAGGTCTATTTACTTTTACTTTACACAGAGCAACACATTCTTATATCCAATTTCTATGTCTAAAAAATAGAATGAAAACAAGATTAGCAGAAAGTAAGCTAAAAGCAGAAGAAAATGCCTGAAAGTAAGGAAACAAAGACATAAGAAATAAGTAAAAATTAAATTAAAAAGCGGAACCTAGAAAACAAAAAGGATGCTGGATGATCTCAGTCAAGGACAGATACACCTCAACTTGGGTATAGTACTGTTTCAAGTTCATAACAAAGACTCCGAGTTAGCAATAAAAAGTTGTATTCTGTTTAAAAAAGTCTTTTTAAGACAATGAGAAATGTATAAAATGTCTCAAAGTTTTTTCTAGAAAATGGATAAGACATTTAAAAATAAAAATAACATCAAGCATAGGGCAAAAATTTTCAGATACTTTATCTTCCATTTTAAGTGCTTCCCTAAATAAAATAGGTATTTGCACACTGCAATTTAGAACTAGACGATGGTTCTTAACCCGCCAAACCCTACAAACCAAAACATCACAATTTGTGCATTTCCAGAAGGATCCTTATACAGTCACTACAGCTTCTGCTGTGATCTGCACCACCCTGCCCACAATGAACCTAACAAACTATCAGGACAATACTATTAGTCATTTGCAACCCTATGGGTCCCATTATCACCACCCACAGTGCATTACTGAAAACTACTGTAACGTGTGATTTGTATTTAACATATGCTCTTAAAACAATTTTATTGCTTATATGTCTCCAGTGTTCAGCTTTCTTAATAAATGATCTCTCACAGTATTTCATTTCATCCCCACAGCAACTCCACGAGGAAGACTGCGGCATCAGCTTCTTCATCACATCGTTCAGAGGTGAGCAGTTAGCTGATTTACCTGAGGTTACCAGACTCTAGGTTCAACACCAGGTGTGTCAAAGCCTTGCAGAGGAATATTCATAAGCAGTATTATTCAAAAGAGCCAAACAGATAAATAAATAAATAAAGGGAAGCAACCCAAATGTCCATCAACCCAAATGAATGGATAAGCAGAATGTGGTATTCCCATATAATGGAATGCTACTTGTCAATAAAAAGTAAGGAACTACTAATATACACGACATGAATGAACCTCAAAGTACTATGTGAACAGAAAGAAGCCAGATACAAAAGACCACATGATTGTAGGATTCTGTTTATATGAAATGTCCCCAAAGGCTAATCTATAAAGACAGGAAGTGCATTCATGATTGTCTGTGGCTGGGGCAGGAAGTCACTGTGAATGGTTCAAGGGATCCTGGCGGGGTGACAAACAGGTGCTAAAACTGGATTGTGGTGATGTTTGAACAACTTGGTAAATTCACTAAAATTCACTGAACTGTACCTTTAAAATGGGTGAATTTTGTTATTTTAAATGATACCCGAAGAAGGTTGTTAAAAGTAAAACCAATGTATCTGACTCTAAAACATCCTATTTCATGAGGAAAAAAAAAATAGAAGTCATAAGATGACAAAGATGAAGCCATAAGTAGAATCTTTTTTTTTTTTAAGATTTATGAGAAGGGCGCCTGGATGGCTCAGTAGGTTAAAGCCTCTGCCTTCGGCTCAGGTCATGATCCCAGGGTCCTGGGATCGAGCCCTGCATCGGGTTCTCTGCTCAGGGGGGGGGAGCCTGCTTCCCCCTCTTTGTCTGCCTACTTCTCTGCCTACTTGTGATCTGTCAATAAATAAATAAAATATTTTTAAAAAAGATTTATTGGGGCGCCTGGGTGGCTCAGTGGGTTAAGCCTCTGCCTTCGGCTCAGGTCATGATCTCAGGGTCCTGGGATCGAGCCCCGCATTGGGCTCTCTGCCCAGCAGGGAGCCTGCGTCCTCTTCTCTCTCTGCCTGCCTCTCTGCCTACTTGTGATCGCTCTCTCTCTCTCTCTCTCTCTCTCTGTCAAATAAATAAATAAAATATTTTTTAAAAAAAGATTTATTTATGAGAGAGAGTGAGCGAGCATAGCGTGAGCTCGAGCGGGAGAGGCAGAGGTAGTGAGAATCTCAAGCAGATTCTGCAATAAAGCGCAGTGCTAGGCTCGATCTCAGGACCCCGAGATCACAACCTGAGCCACCACCAAGAGTCAGGCGCTTGACTGACTGCACCACCCAGGAGCTCTGAGTGTGGAATAATTTTTAGTGAACTTAGAAGGTCAGCAGCGAACGTCTCATAAAGAGAGAAAATGCAAGACGCCTGGGTGGCTCAGTCAGGCTGCTGCCTTCAGCTCAGGTCATGATCACAGGGTCCTGGGATCGAGTCCCGCATGGGGCTCCTTGCTCGGCAGGGAGCCTGCTTCTCTCTCCACCTCTGCCTGCTTGTGTGCTCGCTCGCTCACTCTCTCTCTCTCTCTCTGACAAATAAATAAATAAATAAAATTTTTTTAAAAAGAGAGAGAAAATGCAATCTTCAATATTAACGATTTAATTGCTTGCAAATAACAGGAAACACATACAAATTGCTTTTAAAACAGAGACTTACTTCTGTCTCCAATCTGAAAGTGGACAGTCCAGAGCTGGAATGCCAAGTCCATGGGCATCAAGGGCTGGGCCCCCTCCCTGCTCTTCACCATCAGTACCTGGCCTCCAACCTGAACACAGCCTCATAGCCACGGCTGGCTGTTGAAATGTCAGCCATCACGCCCAAATTCCAGGCCCAGAGAAGGAGGAGGGAAGAGCTATAAAAGGTTTCCTTCCACCTGAGTCAGGCCTTTTAAGGAATTTTCTCAAAACCCTATCCAACCACCTCGGGTTACATTTCATTGGTCGCGCTTAACTGCAAGGGACACTGGAAAATTTATTTATTTAGCTGTGAACATTACCACCTAGAATATAATCAGAAGGTGGAATAAAAGAGAGAGAGAGAGAGAGATTGAGACAAACAGACAATGACTAAGCCACCAGCAATTTCTACTGGATTTCTTTCAAAATTGCTCAGTACCAAAAACAGCCAAAAGAAAAATCTAGTCTAGAAACTCAAAGAACACTAATGTACAGTTAAACACCCAGGACAAAGATGGTATAGGTGTATATTTTATTCTTTTCAAGAACGTAGTATAGTCCTTCCTCCTTCTAAACATCCCTCCATCTCCAGTATGTAACTGGAGATGCATAAAACCCCAATGAAGGAGACTTGTACAAACACCCAATTATAGAGGCTGGTAAGTGTTAATTTGTTACTATAGCTACACATTTTATGTCATTTGATAGGAATGTGTCTTTTCAAATTGCTCTAGGCCCAGGGGAAAAGGTATAAGGTTGATGATGATCTCTTAATGCACATCCATAATTCTATTAGGTTTGATCTCCAGGGGAAAGAAGAGAATTCCTAAGTGCTATGGTGTGTAAGAGGTAATAGACGCAGCTGGTCAGAGACAACAGGGCTACCCTGACTAGCTAGCATCACCATTCTACATTTTATGGCAAGGTTTTTAGAGTAGTGGTTCTCAGAACGTGTTCCCTGGACTAGCAGTATCAAGCACCATGTAAACACATGTCGAAATGCAAATACTTGGAGCCCACCCTGACCTCCTAAATCTGAAACTCACGAAGTGGAGTCCAGGCTGTGTTTAACAATACCCTCCAAATAATCTCACATGCTCTAAAACTGGAAAACAATGTCTCGGGATACAGACATCATATTTCACATCTCTCACCTATAAGATTTTCAAGGACAAGTAAGAAAGGTCATTATACATTAAGCCAAGTGCCTTTATGGCCATAGATTAACATAACTGTATATTTGTTGATTTTTGATCATAAGAAAAGGGGACTTACAATGTCCTAGTTTATAATTTATACCTCACCACTAGCTGCTGGTGATAAAAAAAAAAGTCAACTACTCATACCACAATTTTTCCAGCCATACTCAGCGATGGTCCTCAGCCAGGAGGTAGTTCTTCATGGAGGTCTTGAGGAATAGAACATAAAAATGACCGCTGTGCTTTAAACAGAAATACCACATGTTGGATCATGTATTGCTAGACAAGGTAACTACGTCCTATTTGCATGGCAAATGTGTTTTATCTTGACAGCATATCTCAACAGACTGAGATGCTCACTTCTGGGCCTACAGAGGTGCAACCTACAGCCGGTTACTGAACACCTGCTCCTCCTTTCTAAAAATTACAGAGGATGCCTGTTCACAATCTATCCAGAAGATGTACTAAGTGATCACAGTCTATAAAAGAGACTAATTTTCAGAAGAAAAATTAGAGTCAAGTTTCTACTTAGTATCTAAAGCTTTAAAACATTAATTAAAAGACAATAAAATTTTGGAATTTTATGTTGATAGGAAAATTTTTTAGACTGCTAAGAAAGATTAATTGACCATATTAAGGATACTTTAAGTTATAGGCTCTCTACTTGGTTCCATGATCTATGCATCTGTGTATGTGCCACTACCACACTGTTTTGATTAGTGCAGCTTGGTAGTACATCTTGAAATCTGGTTGTCCTGCCTCCGGCCTTTCTCTTCTTTCTCAAGTTCACTTTGGCTATATTCAGGGACTTTTATGATTCCATACAAATTTTCGGATTATTTATTCTAGTTCTATAAAGAATGTTATTGGTATTTCAATAGGAATCGCACTGAATCTGCAGATTGCTTTGGGTAGTATGGGCATTTTAACAATATTAATTCTCCTAATCCACAAACATGGAATTTCATTGTGTTCTCTTCAATTCTTAATGTTTTGTTGCTTTCAGATTACAGGTCTTTCACCTCCTTGGTTAAGTTTACTTCTAGGTATTTTATTCTTTTTGGTACAACTGTAAATGAAATTGTTTCTTAATTTCTCTTTCTGCTACTTCATTACCAAAAGCAAGAATATATAATGGGTAAAAGACCATCTCTTCAATAAATGGTGTTGGGAAAACTGGACAGCTACATACAAAAAGAATGAAACTAGACCACTTTGTTATGCCATACACAAAAATAAAATCAAAATGAATTAAAGACCTAAACGTAAAATGTGAAACTGTAAAAATCCTAAAAGATAACAGAGGTCATAATTTCATAATTATTGGCTATAGCAATATCTTTCTAAGGTAAATAAACTATTGGGACTACAGCTAAATAAAAAGCTTCTGCACAGTGAAGAAAACGGTCAACAAGACAAAAAGGCAACCTATCAAATGGGAAAAAGTTATTTGTAAATGATATATCCAATAAGGAGTTAATACCCAAAATATATAAAGAACTTATACAACTCAACACCAAAGAAAGCAAACAATCAGATTGAAAAACAGGCAGGGAACCTGAAAAGACGTTGCTCCGAAGAAGACATACAGATGGCCTAGTGACACATGAAAAGATGCTCAATATCCCTTATCATCGGGGAAATGCAAATCAAAACCACAATGAGAGGGCGCCTGGGTGGCTCAGTGGGTTAAGCCTCTGCCTTCTGCTCAGGGCATGATCCCAGGGTCCTCGGATCCAGCCCCACATCAGACTCTCTGCTCAGCAGGGAGCCTGCTTCCCCCTTTTTCTCTACCTGCCTCTCTGCCTACTTGTGATTTCTCTCTGTCAAATAAATGAATAAAATCTTAAAAAAAAAAAAAAAAAAACCACACACACACACAATGAGACATTGCCTTACACCTGCCAGAATGGCTAAAATGAAAAACAAGAAATATAACAAGTGGCAGCGAGCATGTGGAGAAGAAGAAATCCTAGTACACTGCCAGCAGGAATGAGACAGTGGTACAGCCACAGTGGAAAACAATATGCAGGTTCCTCAAAAGATTAAAAGTGGAAACAGACTACTAAGGAAGCTGAACTGCTCTTTGGACTTACTAAGGATGTTAATTTTTCCTTAATTTTTCTTTAAGTTGGGAAACAAAATTTGTATGAACTGTGAGACACTAGAGGAGATTTCCCAAGAGAAACTGCAATGTCTACTTAAGAATCTTTTTAAAACATCTATCCATCTATCTGAAAGAAATCACACCACCAAAAACATTGCTAGTTTAATGGCTTTAAAATTATTTTTAGAAAAATATTATTCTCCCCCAGCCCCACCACATTAAATCTAAGGGTCAGACTAGAGAGGAAAAAAAAAGCATACTACATTTACATCGAGAACATACAAAGAATATCTAGCAAAAAGAGACAAACAACCCAATAGAAAACAGCAAAGGGGTAAATGATTAAATGGTATTAAACTCTAATTCAATGAAAAAACTACAGGGTTGGGGCACCTGGGTGGCTCAGTGGGTTAAAGCCTCTGCCTTCGGCTCAGGTCATGATCTCAGGGTCTTTGGATCGAGCCCTGCATGGGGCTCTTTGCTTAGCAGGAGCCTGCTTCCCCCTCTCTCTCTCTGCCTGTCTGTCTACTTGTGATCTCTCTCTCTGTCAAATAAATAAAGAAAATCTTAAAAAAAAAAAAAAAGGAAAAACTACAAGGGTCAAATAAATGTAGAAAAGATAGTAAACTGCCTAATTCACGTATGTACTCAAATTTTGTTCTTTTTTTCTTTTTTTTGAGAGAGACAGAGAGCAAGAACACACATGCGCATGAGTGGTCATGGGGGAGGAAGAGCAAAGGGAGGGGGTGAGGGAATCTTAAGCAGGCTCCACAACCAACATGAAGCCCCACATGGGGCTCCATTTCATGACCCTGAGATCATGACCTGAGCCGAAACTCAAGCTGGAGGCTTTACCAACTGAGCCACCCGGACGCCCCTGCACTCAAAGTTCTTAAAAAATGGATAATGTCCAGTGGTGTCAAGAAAAATCAAGAAATGGATGCTTTCATAGACTTTTGGAGAGAATGTAAAATGGTAAACATTTTTTGAAATGTAATTTGATAATCTATTCAAATTCAAGTTTTCATATTCCAGTTTTGAACAGGCTTATCCTCTTAACCAAGAATTCTTCTTCTAGACACCTATTTTAAGGGATATTCACAAATGTTCATGAAAGTGTTCACGGCAACATTTCTGAAAGAGCGACATTTGGAAAATGTATATCTGGGAAATCATGTAATACATGTATCAGTGCATAGAGCGGGAACTGGAAGGAGGCATACCAGATTTCTTACAGTGGATAGTCTGGGCAGAGAAACAAAAAAGAATGAGAAGTTTGAAGATTTTACTTAACTTTAAAAAAAATTCAAACATGAACAATAATTTCATGTATAAAATTCAAAAAACAAAGAAGTATACAGAGGAACACTTGAAAGAAAAGAATCTTACACACTTACATACTTACAGTGATCACGGCGTGACATATAGAGCTGTCCAATCACTAAGCTGCACACTCGAAACTAATGTAACAATGTGCATCAACTCTACTTTAATTTAAAAAAATCTTATCTAAGTCCCAAAATATCAAACAAAACAATGAACTTCAGCCTCCCTGGCTGAAGCTTTCAGGAGAGAACCAGGCTTCTTGACCGGCCCATTCAACCTTTTTGGGCCTGTGTATATACTAGAGGATAAGTAAGCTCAGTTTTCAAGCCACGAGACTACATGAACGCAGAAGACACTTCCTGGTCCCGCAGGAGAATATAATGTTTTTGAGGCAGGCATTTAGTATCACTGAAGTCCATCCAAATTTTAGTCACATATATCAAAGCACATTTGGATTTTACACCACAGCCATGGAGTTTGACCTTTAACTTAAATCAATCATATGTCAATATTAAGAAATGTATCTTCCTAGCCATTTAAATATTCTAAGACAACCTGTCAGCCTACTGCCAAACATAACACAACTACCAAATAAGCCACCTGCTATGGAAAAAAGAGTCTTTTTGAAAATATTTCTTCAGCATGTCTCCCATTTTAAAGAAACTCTAGTTGAGGACCACCATTTGAAAGTATCTGTACATTCACTGAACACACAAAGAAGGGATTGTTCATTCATCCTGTACTAAATGCCTCTTAGGGCAATGACTGCACAGTGAGTAAGCAGGAGACTTCAGCAGTGGTTAATGGCAATAAAGTTGAACACAGCCACCAAAATCATAGTAATTTAAGACTCCCAGAGAGAAATGTGGGAAGTCATCCAAGCCACTAATCATTCACAACATTTTTTATATTATTTAAGAGAAACCAGCTATAGAACAGCAAGCTTTTTGTTCTTATACTATCAAGCTTTTGTTATCATACTATCAAGCAATTAGAAAGAAATCTGAAAACATTGATGTGATGTGCAACAGTACTTCATGCTTAGAATAATCTGAGGAAGTGTAGGGTCCTGTCAAGAACCTGGGAGGTCTTGCGCTCACCTGGGCCTCAAAGAAGGTTCATATAAGAGATGGAGAGAAATCCACAGTGTTTAAAAAAAGAAAGTTCACGGCTCTATTTTATTTCATCTCATCAGACAAGTTATTTCCATTAAGGATGAGATGCTATTAGTTAGTCAAACATTGTTTTTCGCTGACCATTATGAGCGCAATGGCTGCAGACGTCCTACAGTTCTAACTCAGGAACCTGTAGTCAAGAGCTAACTACTAAACCATTAAAAAAGTCTTTGCCGGTGATGTTTGGAAAAGACAGCTTTAATATCTTTGGATATACTTTAGATACATTGTGTCCACAAAGGTATAGTTATCAAAAGCCAACATTTGATTATGGTTACTGGGAATTGATTATGGTTACTGGTCTTTAAAAAGTTGATGGGTGAAGATTTTTACACTTATAAACCTTCACTATCCATTCGTCTGCCCTCTCCCTAACTTACTGAATTTACTCTTCAAGTTCCACGAGGAGTGAGGTGGTCAAACAAGGAAGTCTTGAGCCTTTCTTTGAATTTATCCTGACTTGAAAAGCTCAATGACCCCAGGGTTTCTACCTACCACATAGATGACTCACATTATTTCAACTCCTGACCTGAATCTCTCCTAGTTCATTGCTTGGAACCCCAAGATGTCAACCTTTCATTTCACTGGCCTACACTGCCCATCAGCTCATAAATATTGGATTTCTTAAATTACATTGATCAGGATCCTTAAAAAAAAAAAATAGCCTTCTTTGTTTCCATACTATTTCTTTTTTTTTTTTTTTTTAAGATTTTTATTTATTTATTTGACAGACAGAGATCACAAGTAGGCAGAGAGGCAGGCAGAGAGAGAGAGAGAAGCAGGCTCCTTGCTGAGCAGAGAGCCTGACATGGGGCTCGATCCCAGGACCCTGGGATCATGACCTGAGCCAAAGGCAGAGGCTTTAACCCACTGAGCCACCCAGGCGCCCCATCCATACTATTTCTGCTAGAATAAGACATCCTTATCAAATCGAGTATTTTAATGAAAAATAGGATTAAGGAATAGAGGGTTTCAGGCATTCAATAACAATGTAATTTTCCCAGTACAAATTTCAATAAGAATGAATTTTTTTTTTAAATAAGAATGAAATATTTACCCGTATACTTAATAGTTAAAAATCTGTATCTATACAGGAAGGTATAATCATATAAACACAGGAGTCAACCACTATCAAAGATGGACTATGTTATACTTAAAAGTAAAAGCTATCTTTTCCAAACATCACCTGCAAAGATTTTTCAATAGCCTACACCCAAGTCCATCATCCACCATGATATAAACTGAGCACAGAGCAAAGCAAACAAAGCAGAAATGTTGCCAACAGAACAGCTAGAACAGCTGACACGCTCCCCCCACCACTGGGAATTTCAGATTGGAATAAGGTTATTAACAATTGTGAGCCTCTTAAAGCAAATCAAGTTCCTTAATTAATTATTTGATGAATTGAACTATATCAAACTGTAGTTTTTTAAAAACTAACATTAAAGGAGGGAGAGAAAAAGAAGCCATAGAATATGCTTGGTTTTCTACTCCACTAAACAATAAACCTTGCTTTCCTTAGAAAGATTCATATTTAATTAGAATGCCTCTCTTGATTAAGTTTTCCAATTTTGATAAATTCAATTATTTCTCTTTGATACTGAAATAAATACTTGAATATAGGTATGTCCACACTTATTTCCCGTGCTTTTATTGGAGTTGTTTTATCGTTTTCTTCTATAGGTTGTAACATTGCTTTTGCAGTTAGGAACAGTATTTATATATGTACTTCTGAATTTATATATGCGTGTTTACATGTAATAACAGCATTTTACTACTACTATTATAACAGTAAATTTACTATTGCTAATATAAGCATATAACTATCCCTAATAATAGCATCATTATTATTATTGCTATTATTTGCTATTACGAAAACTAGGCACCTTCTTCCGCCTTCTGCTACATATCTGCAGACAATGCTGGAGGCAGACTCCCTGAAAGCCGTTCACACACCACCCCTGACCCCATCATACATGCACATACAGTTATGGATCCTTCAGTCCTCTGCTTAGGTTCCCCCTGTGTGGACCTGGAAATGCAGAAACATCTGCCAACAAAGAAAACACCTATAAACATAACCCTGTAAATTCTTTCAGCAAATACTTATTAGATACCAAAAAAAGCACATCATCATCAACATCTACAAACATGAAGACCAGCATTTGAGGCTGAAGGCTGCAAATGTGACAAGCTCAACTCTTCAGACCCTGATCGGCGGTTTTTCCTCCTCTTTTCCCCAAGATTAAACTGCAGCCAATTTTCATCCAGCCGGTGATAGATACTCTTCACCAACAAAGGAAGGGAGATTAAGCAAGACTGACAAATAAAGCTGAGAATCCATAGTGGGATTGCAAGAATGATGGACTAGATCAATGAATCTTGTTCCCTAAATCAGAGATGCTTTAGGGAGAAAAATGCAATGACAGAAATCACTGACTATGTAGTCACCATATGGTCTCTTCCATTCATGGTTAGCATAGTCCAAAAACTGCTTATAAATCTGTTTTTTAAAATAACCCCCAAGTTTCTAACAAAAGCTCCAATATATAAATAAAGAAGATCCACACGGGAAGAGCATGAGAAAAGCCAGATCCCGAACCCCACCACCATCTCAGGCCTAGGTAGGGCTCATCACCCGTGTTCCATCTCAGTACGGATATGAACAATTTCCCTGATGTCAAAAAGCAGGCAGTCCAAAAATGTGTATACTGACAGCCTCAGATGCACAGAGCACCATTGTGAGAGCAAAAAAACAGGCCAGTGAAGAAAACGCTGGATGATGCAGAAGTATTAACAAGTTCCCTTTACTTAAAAATCTTAAGACTCTAATGTGCAAAGAAGAAAAAGGTAAGAGTCTCACCCTGGCAGACGGCGCTAACGCAAAAGATACAGTGCTCCTCCAGTTCTCAATTGAAATTAGATGTCTAAATTAAGAAAAGAGGGAGTAAAAATATTTTCCAGAACAAATGAATTTTCATTATGTTGTATTTCCTTGGGGAGCACCAATTAGGCTGATGACAGGATACACCGCTCTACCAGAGGCCTGGGGTTACATTTCTTCTTATCTCGGGCACCTACGCTTGACAAAGGTCACTTATCATTAAGTGGTAATCTATGTCTTGAGATAATTTGCTTCCTAGATCATGTCTCAATTGATTTAAAATAATTAAAAAAAAAAAAAAACAATAAAGACACAAAATAAACAGACTCCCGAAATAGCAAACCACCATTTAGAAAAAATGGTTCCTTTTCTAATGGAAGAAAAGGTTGGCTTCTCTCCAAAGCATATAAACACTTTAAAAATTTGTTCAGCAACTGACTAAGTAAACGAAATTTATTAGAGAAAAACTGAAGAATAAGTAAGAATGCAGGAACAAAAAATATCACTGCGCTTGTAAAACCTATTCCAGTCAAACATTTAAAACAGGTACTTTGCATAGCAAATAGGCCACTGAAGAATTGGGCATTTCAGGTTCTTGCATTTTCAGATTTCTTATTCTTCCACTTCTCTGAATTTCCCATTGCCTTAATGGCAATCTCAGAATTAAAACCAAAAGACAATTTTTTTTTCTTTTTTTACATATAAATTTCACACTCCCCCACCCCTGCTTTGCTGTCAAGTGTCTGACCCTGGTTTGATAATCTCATTTCCTGAGAATCAAAAAGCTGGAAATTTAAGCTTCCTAGAGTGTTAATTGCAGCCCTGCTCCATTGCTAATCAAAAAATTGGATGTTTTGCATGAAAATGCTTCTCTAATTAATTCTCAGTCATAAATCGCCCTGGTTTTAATAACCCCTCCTTGATTGGATAGCCTTTGAAGAGACAGTGCAGCTAATCCGCTAAACTAGAAAAAACACACGCAGAGGAAATAATAAGTGGGCTTACAAGGTATGAACTAGATGATTGCATTAATACTGTCAAACTAAAAGAAAGTGAGTCCCTTTCTGGGCTTTTCACGCCTCACCCTGCACCCCAGTAAAATAAACCATGAAACTAGGAATCATGAACAAAGTCAACTGTCACAGAGGCCATGCATCAGAAGTCAGATCTTTCACTCGCCTTCCGTAAAACAGCTATTCCTCTCATTTTTTAAAAAAGAGGCTTCCCTTGGCATTTTTCCCCCTAGAAGCTGGAGATCCAACCACGTCCACTTGTCACACTGTCTATTTTAATAAGACAGGGTTTTTGCTTCCCTCCTTCCCTCTGCTTCTGACTGACAATATATTATCATACATATCTCCAAGAGGTGCTGAACTGGATTTTCATTATCCAAAATGTCAAGATTCGTTTTTGTCATCAGAGAACACAGCTGGTCTACACCAGCAGCCCTTTGATTAATTCAAATGGAACAAGTCACCTATACATAACTTCATTTTCCCTAGACTGGGTCTTGCATTCTGCAAATTTTAATTTACAGCTTGTCAGTATAAGATACTATTTGCTGCCATGGCGGCACTCAAAGAAAAAAAGCAAGTCTTAATTAGCTGCACTTTGCATTAATCCTATGATTACTAATAAGGCAACAATTGGGAATTTTTAGCCTCAGAGCAGGACTTATTTACAATTCACTCACTACCTGTTTAATAATATTGTACAAACTTTCAGAAGATGCTAGAGCAATACAGATGCACAATGATCAGTGTATTTAACAAACACTACTTTTAACATATAAATGAATATAAATGTGGCTCTCCCAGTTGACCTGTGAAACAGTTATGTCTCCTTTCTCTAAATTCATGAAAGTAGGTATAAAAAAAAGTTACACTAAAAGAATGACAGAGTAACAGGCCTGGACTAATTATTACAACAAGAGAAAAAGGACTTGAGGTAGATTCTGACTTGGATACAGAATGCACAAACCCACAGGTGTATAGCCTTCTACCATCAATAAGATTACATTAAAAAATTCACAAGCCATGATGAGTACCACTGTATACCCACTAGAATGTCTGAAATTAGAAAAACTGACAATACCAAGTGTTGGCATATACTGCTGGTGGAAATTTAAAATGATACTCTCACTTTAAAAATCTGGCAGTTTCTTAAAAAGTTAAGCATATTCCTACCACAGGACGCACAATTCCACTCCTCAGTATTCCCAAGAGAATTGAAAATTTATGTGCCACACCAAGCCTTATACACAAATGCTTATAGCAGCATTATTCTCAATAACCAAAACCTGGACACAACACAAACACATCAACAGCTAGAAGGTAAACGTTGTGGTATATCCTATCTCTCCTGTGGTACACCCATACAACAGAGTACTACTCAGCAATAAAAGAGGAACAAATTACTGATAGATGCAGTAACATGGATAAATGTCAAAATCATTATGTTCTCAAAGAAGCCAGTCACAAAACTGTATACGATATGAGTCTATTTATATAAAATTTAGAAATTGCAAGCTAACCTATTGGGACAAATCACGTTGGTAGTCACCTGAGGCTGGGAATAGAGAGAGAATGGTCTGCAAAAGGGCACAAGGAAACTCTTGAGTGATGAAAATGCTTGGAATCATGACAGGTAAACAAACACATCGATCAAAACTCAACGAATTGTTCATTTTAAGTGAATGTGGCCTACTGTATGTAAATTATCACAATAAAAGAGAAAAATGCACAAGCTATTTCAAAATCCAAGTTATTTTGCAAACTGTATATAATAAACTCCATGATATCAATTGTTCACCTCTACCGTTTACCAGTTGTGTGACTTTGATCAAGTCACTTAACCACTATGAGACATGGTTTTCTTAGCCGTAAAGAATTAGAAAATAAGGTCTCCTTCACAAAATGATTCTGAAAGTCAAGCAGTAATCATGTACTGCAAAAAAATGACACCTCAGTAACTTCACTCTCTTCTCTCAAATATTAGTTTCCCTTAACTTCCTTCCTAATTTAATCTGTGATATACTCATGTTTCCCTCAAGTATTACTAATATATTGGGAAAAGTTCTACGCTTGAAAAGACCTCAACTTCTATCTAGTTCACTGTTTGGTTAATGTGTAATACTGAATTTCTTTTCATTTGTAAAAAGCATGAATATTTATTGAGTGCTGACTACAGATGCCAGACACTGTATGAGGAAATTGAGATGTACGGTTACCTCAAATGACATGGCGCCCGTCAGCTTAAAACTTAGGATAAATACTGAACAAACAATTTTACACAAACAATAAGAAAGTACGGAGTAATTATAAGCATGCCATGTGCTACAAATGAAGATGCTAACCCAATCAGGCAGGGTAAGGAGGGATTTAAAAAAACAAAACAAAACAACTTTCCTGAAGGAAGTAAGAGTTGAGAGATTAAAAGAAGACACTCCATGTTAAAAGTTTTAGACTACTGATTGACACATGGTAAGTATTTAATAAGCATCATTTAAAAATCATACAAGGCAGAGAACTACATTAAAGTTGACAACTAGATATCAAGGAGAAAGGGAAGATGGGGTGAGCCAATTCCAGATATAGGGAGCAGCATATAAGGAGGCCCCGAGGCCTGAATGGGGATGCATTTCCTCAGAAGCCCAGCGTGGCTGTGGTCGGAAAGTAGGCCACCAAGGGGCCTTGTGCAGTTGGTGCCCGAACAGGCAGAACACTGTTAGGTGTATTAAGGACATGGAACTTAGTACTAAGAGATATATATATTTTTTTAATCACTGAATATTTTAAAGTCACTCTGGTTCCCAATATAATGAATGATTTGAAAGGAGTCAAGGTAGAGGCAGGACCAACCAAGAGGTGATGGCAATTAGAACCTGGGTGGAGGGGAGTCACTTTTAAAAAAATAAAGAGTTGATAGGTTTGTAACAGTAGATGGGTTAGGAGACAGTATCAGCAGGATCTGGGAATCGATTAACTGCTTACGGAAGAGAAGGATGACTTCCAGGTTTAGCAACTGGTAAGCTGAAATGTTATTTAATGAAATCAAATGCGCTGAAAGAAGAGTGGGTTCTGGGCTGGTGGGGAGAAGGGGAATGATGAATACACAACTTTTGTATCAACATGGACGGGACTGGAGGAGATTATGCTGAGTGAGGTAAGTCAAGCAGAGAGAGTCAGTTATGGTTTCGCTTACTTGTGGAGCATAAGGAATAACGTGGAGGACATTAGAAGAAGGAAAGGAAAAGTGAAGGGAGGGAATTGGAGGGGGAGACAGACCACGAGACTGTGGACTCCGAGAAACAGACTGAGGGCTTTAGAGGGGAGGGGGGTGGGAGAATGAGTGAGCCTGGTGGTAAGAAGGAGAGCAACGTACTGCACGGAGCTCTGGGTGTTATATGCAAACAAAGAATCCTGGGACACTGCATCAAAAACTAATGATGTATTTTATGGTGACTAACATAACACAATTTAAAAAAAAGTTCTAAAAAATTAATAAATGATTTCTTGCAAGAAAGACCACCTGAGAATCCTGGGTAAAAATGCATATACATAATCAGGCCTTCCTAAGAAGAACACAAGGTCATTTCTCTGTAAGAAGCTGTACTATAAATCAGTGAATTGGGATACAGACTATGCACTAAATAATCGTATCCAGAAACTCCTGCCAGATCCAGGGTAGGAAAAAAAAGTGGCACAATTAGGGAGAGCTCAGAAATCCTTTTTAAAAACGAAAATAACAGAGGCGCCTGGGTGGTGCAGTCAGTTAAGCATCTATCTCTTGGTTTTGGCTTAGGTCGTGATCTCAGGGTTGTGAGATTGATCCCCGTTTTAAGTTCTGTGCTCAACGCAGGGTCTGTTTGAGATTCTCTCTCCCTCTCCACCTCCTACTCATGTCTCTCTAAAATACATCTTAAAAAAGAAGAGAGAGAACCGTAAGGTAGACTACACATCATCAGCACGGCAAAAACTTAAGAGGCTGATTAAACCACATTTTAGTGACAATGCAGAACAACTGAAATTCCCAAGCAATTTCTCATTCATTTCTATAATTGCAAAATGCCTATTGATATCTTCTAAAGCTAAACATGTAACTATTTCATAAGAGCCAGCAATTCCACTCCTAGGTATAACCCTACAAGAAATCAGTGTTTATGTACAAAATGGTTTATATAGCAAATTTGTCATAGCCCCGAAGTAGAAATGATAAATATCTATTAACAAGAGAATGAATAAACTGTCCTATAATCATACAATAAAATATACAGCAAGAAAAATAAACTGATACATAGAGTAACATGAAAGAATGTCACAGACAACATGTTGAGCAAAAGCAGCTAGAGACACAAGATGTTGTAAGATTCTAACTACATGGATGTAAGGAATAAGCAAAGCTAAGTGATTACATTGTGAATCAGAAGACAGGTTACGCCGAGGGGCTGGTATTGACTAGGAAGTGGCATGAGAAAGCCTTCTAGGGGCTAATTACATGGGTATATCTATATGCAAAAATTTAGCTCTATACCTAAGGTAAGTGTACGTGATACACTTTATTGTAGGTATATTCTACTTCAATAAAAAGAGAAATAATAAAATTGTGAGAATAAGAAAATAAGGCAGAAAAAAGGAAAAGCAGAAAGGATTCAGTTCATGGGGAACTAAAGTCCACATGCTAGAGGTAATCTGCTTACATGACACATATTCTAAAAATAACTGAGACAGCTATCAAAGTGTCAACAAACAATTTTGGCTAAAATCTCAGCAAACGCCATCTAAAACTGAGCTAATTGTTCCCTCTTGGCATTATATTTACCCAAAAATGTCCTAGAAGTGAAGGTATAAAGAGAACCATACTACAATTTCGGGAACAAAGGATTTCAATTTCTTGGGAAATAAGTCCAAATTCTGTATTGAGGAAACTCCATCTATTGAGCTCATCAGAGTAAACAGTTTAGAAATGATCAGAGACAACCGCTCAATTTAGATGCTAAAGAATTCTTATGGCACAAGACCTTCTCTTGAGAAATGCTTTTTAAATGACTCAATAAGGTGTTCAAGAAGAGTCAGGATTACGGATTCCCAGTAAGTCACAGAATCTAGAAAGGAAGATACTCCTAGATGAGTGGTGGGTCCCAGCAGCAGCCTCGCTTCTCCGTCCTCCTCCCACAACCACGCTATGGGGAATGACGGCCATGAACGGTTAACTGCCAACCTTCCAAGCCAAGCCAAAAAATGTCCCTTTTGGATTAGCCGCTATCTTTTCTTAACTAGTTTCAGTCACATACCTTTTATTGGTTTTAAGAATGTATGTTGTTTTCGAAAGATCATTTCCCTTTATGATACTCATCTGAGATCTCTGATAGCTCTAGGATTTTTTATTGACTAGGAAGTGGCATGAGAAAGCCACTATTTTTTTTTTTAGGTTAAGAATGGTTAGTAGGGGCGCCTGGGTGGCTCAGTGGGTTAAGCCGCTGCCTTCAGCTCAGGTCATGGTCTCAGGGTCCTGGGATCGAGCCCCACATTGGGCTCGCTGCTCAGCAGGGAGCCTACTTCTGCCTCTCCCTCTGCCTGCCTCTCTGCCTACTTGGGATTTGTCTCTCTGTGTCAAGTAAATAAATAAAATCTTAAAAAAAAAAAATGGTTAGTAAATTGCGTTTTTTGTTTTTACAAAAAACAACTTCCTGTTTAACCAGGAAGTGACTTCACAATGAAGCTAAGGGGCAGGCAGGCAAGACAACAGTGTTTGTAAAATGTCACCCAACGATCAGATGGAAAGTAGTTAGTTCATAGAAAAAATGACCTTTCCATTTTAACTTCCTATTTCGCCATCTACTAATCATCCTCAATTATTTACAGAGTAAAATGCAGTTAGTGGCACTGAATATCAAAATGATTTTGAAGAGAAATGGCCATTTTCATTATTGCCATGAGTATTTACCTCTGGGGCGGGGTTAAATGGTACGAACAGGTCACTGAAGAGTCGCTAAGTGCTGCCCACCCAGACCACTGCAGTGGATGCCACTTAACATGACACGATTGCAATGATCACTGATGTAAGCACAGGTTTTCTACACTCTAGACGACCTTTTGGCAAAAAAGAGAATGGGGAAAAAAGGAGCTTCTGAGGACCATTCTAGGAGATTTTACCGGAATGTATTTGACCATTAACATATCTATTCATTAATTTTAAAAGTGTGATGCCAGGTGCTGGGGCAGGGGAGGCAGACCCCAGATAAATTAGCAATAGTTAACATTTAATCAGCATTTAATTCGTGCCAGGCATAGTTCTCAACCCTTTATATATGTTAACACATTTCATCCTCACGGTGGCCCTACGACATAAATCATATGACAGAAGTATATTCAGTTTATAGAAAGAGAAACTGACAAAGGAGTTGTCTGTCCAAACTCACCCAGGCAGTAAGACTGACTGCGGAGACCATGCTCTGAACCTCTAACTAGTCCTCAGACTCCTACCTTTAGGAACGGACCAAATGCTGAGACTCAAGAACCTCGGGTTTTAGATGGACTGAGAGTCACAGAAATCATTTAACTTCTCTCTATTAACTGAGGAAACCAGTTAAGCGACTTGACACAAAAATCACAAAGCAAAATGTTAAGAAAGACGAATGGTAGCTTGATTTTAGTAATAAAAATACAGGTCCATCTAGGAATAAAAAATAAAGAATTCATATTCTTCAGAGAGTTTAAGAAGAGCACTCAGATTAATACACCAACCAAAGCCTAAAAAAGGAGAAGGTGCTATCTGCAATTTAAAAGGAGGAGGAGGGAAGGAAGAAAACCCTAGCTCCAACATCAGACTTCGGAAGGGCAATGGTGCTGGGTAATCAGACACTGCTGAATGCCTTAAATATGAGGGAGTCGTTAACAGAGTCGGTTAGATTAGATGTGGTTAGATTAGGCTGGATAGATTAAAGTGCAATTAAGAGAGAAATACGAAAATATATGTAAGGGGAAAAAAGATATCTTCACCCTTAATACTCCATAAAAACTACCCTCTTCTTGCATTTCCTATCTTAAATAAAATCATTACCTACCCAAGTCACCAGATTGGAAAACTGGGAATCGGCCAAAATGCTTACCTTTGTTCAAACTCCACACAGAAGGAGTCATCATGTCTACGTGATTCTTCCTCAAAATTGGCTTTTGGATCTACTCCCCCCCACACCCCCACTGTTACCTCTTAAAAAGCTGGCATGATCTTATAAGCTCTCATCTGAAATAACACCACAACTTACCTCACTCTACTCATCACCCAGAGGACAAAATCCATGTCCTCTCGCTGTTATGCCAGGTCCTCTGAGACCTGCCCACCGGTCTCCCTTCTCTAAGCCTTATCTTTCCCAACATTCTCTGCTTCAACCTCCAAATACCTACTATCCCATGAAGCTCTCACACATCAGGTGTTGTCTCCATCTTCTCCCTACTTGAGGTACATGCCACTCCCCCGGGCAGTCTGGTTAACTCACCTTTCCAACTGCAGTATAAAGATTCCTCCTTTGTGACATCTTCTAAGACTCCCTCTGGCAACGCTCAGCGTTTTCTCCTCCATGCTCCCCAAAGTACTTAGAACATTCATTAAAACTGTGTCTGCTTGCAAGTCTTGTCTTTGATGACACCTAGAACCTTCCTACATGCGGATATTCTGGGAACATCCCTGGAATACAGGTAGCCTAGAAATGCTGACTATATGTTGTCACCTCCGATTTGGCAATTGACACAACAACCCTAGGAAACAGGCAGGGTAAGTGTTACTAACTTCATTACACGGCGGAGCAGTCTAGGGCTCAGAAAGTTAACGTGACTTGCCTAGTAAAAGCAGGATGAGTAATAGGTACTCCTTCCACTAAACCACTGTGCTCCCCAAGCTCCTCAAAGCACAAACAGCTGCACCAACATTCCACATATGAACATCACTAACCAACTGAACAGGGATATGTAAATTAGTTAACTGGTGCTGAAATCAGACGTTAATGTGCAAACAAACAGGGACTTATTTGAGCTAAGTGGGCATGAATATGCAAATGAACTGGCTGCAATTCAGTAGATGTCATCACAATTCTAGCAATGAACATCCTATATTATGACTATTACAATATTCATGTAGCATTCATACATACTCTCATATATTACTGTAATATGGGCTTTTTGAGTTTAAAATTGTGGTGAAGCCAAAAGTAACTTGATGTATATTTTCATCCACACACTTGCAAGCTGGAAATCAGATGTGAGCACACAGAACTCGTCAATCTCCATACACAACCAAGCTGCCATTTGCAGGCCAAGCCAGGCAAGGTACTCTGGAAATAGATTGGGCTGGTCCTTCACGATCCCACCCTTGCCAGTATCTCCAGCCAAATCTACCTTGCACAGCCTAAGACGCTACAATAGTTGCATTTAAAACAGCTGTGTTTCCTCCAACAATTTTAATAAAGGGGCATAGCCTTACCATTGGAACACCTCTCAGAAAATCTAGTAGGTGATCACATTTAGCTTGTACTCAGGTGTAACAAGATTTTTACTTTCTTACCATCACCAAGACACCATTGGTTCTATCAATTCTTAATCTCTTGCTACCATGGACAATGGCCCAAGCCATCCTCAACAGCTTTGGTGCCCCCTTATAAATGATAATCAGTAGCATTCTGTATACATAAACTGATTTCCTTAATAGAAAAAGTTAGGGACGCCTGGGTGGGCGCAGTTGAGTGTCTGACTTTTGGTTTTGGCTCAGGTCATGATCTCCAGGTGATGGGATCGAGCCCCGTGTCAGGATCCATGCTCAGTGCAGAGTCTGCTTGAGACTTTTTCTCCTCTCCCCCTGTCCCCCCACCTCAGTGTTTTTTTTTTTTTCTCTCTCTCTCTCTCTCATATACTTTATGAGAGAGAGTTATATCCTTCTAACTCATGTTATGGAACGAGAAAAGCCTATATTCTCACACTTCCATACTTTTATTCCTGCCATGTCCATTGCCTGAAATGCCCATCCCTTTTTTATCTGCAAAGCTTCTCTTCTTCTTTTATAAGCAGCTTGAAATTTAAATACTTATGAAAGCCTCCCTGCCTTCCCAGCATTGTATACAGATCTGTTAAAGATCTACATAATTCCATCATAATGCCTAACACAGTGCTGTGATCACATGTCTGCACGTTGACTCAATCAGAATAGGGACATGTGGGTGGCTCAGCCATTAAGCACCTGCCTTTGGCTCAGGTCATGATTGCAGGGCTCTGAGATAGAGTCCCACATCAGGCTCCTTGCTCGGCAGGGAGCCTGCTTCTCCCTCTGCCTGCTGTTCCCCCCTCTCTCTCTCTAACAAATAAATAAATAAAATCTTTTAAAAAAAAATTAATCCGGATATAAGCAGGGCTGCAAGTAGCAGAGAACCAAAATGCCACAGACTTAAACAGGACCGTTTATTCCTGTCTCATGGAGAAGTCTGGGATGGTGCAATGACTCTGGTTATCAGAAGCCTGACGCTGCATAGTCTCTAACTCAAGCTGCTTCTATCTCACTGCTCTACCACCTCATCCGCATGGCCTAAGATGGCGCTCGCCACCACAGTTCCTTCACAGCGTGCTTCAGAACGCGTTCATGCACGCTGGGCTGTGAATAAAGGGACAGCCTCTTCCTTCCCTGTAAATATGAGACCCAGTTATAGTTATACACACCACTTTCATGTACATTCTATTGGCTAGAATTAAATTACATGTTCATGGCTAGCTGCACAGAAGGCTTAGAAATGTTTCTATTTGGGGTGGCCATGTGTATGGCTAAAAATCAGGGCTCTCTTCATGTGAAGGAGAGACAGAACAAATGCTGGGGGACAAGTGCCAGTCTCTGAGATATGGTCATGGTCCCTTTCTGCTCTTTTGACCTTCCAAGGCAAAACTTGATTCTGCTCATGACTGTATCCTAAAGGCCCTGCCCAGGACAAATATAGGTAATAAATCTGTACATTATGTGATAAATAAATAGAAAGTCTAGAAAACGCAGGACACAAAAGCAGACTAGCTGCTGACGTCACCTGAAACCGGGTTCTGACGGGTTAGATGAGGCTGGGGAAGTTGGCAGGGAGCACTCGCTCCTGCTCCTGGAGCTGTCTTCTCATGAACTATCTGAGGGACAGCTGAAGTTCAGTAGCAATCATGGCTGTGGCAGGGACCTGACATTGCAGCCTGGGGCAGCCATGAACCAACCTAGCTCTCCCAGAACACTCCAAATTTCCTGAAGACTTTCCTATAGGAACATTACACTACAGGTGGTTGTGTCTCTGGAGACTTAAGAGGCCTTGTACCAATTATTGTAATTGTACTTTTTATGAAATGTGTGATATCTGAATGTACAGGACACTAAGTAAGTTTAAAAAAATCCAACAGCATCTCCATCACTTAGCTTAAGAAATAGAACAGTACTATGATCCTTGAAGCCTATGCTCCTCTCTAATTATACCCTCTTCGACCCTTTCCAGAGGTGGCCCTTTCCCTGAGTTTTATGTTTGTGCTCCCTCCCTTACCTTCCTCACGTTGTCATCACACAAGGATAGACGCCTCACGATATTGTTCAGTCCTGACTGCTTCTGACCTTCGTACAGATGGGATTCGACTATATCTATAGTCTTTTGTGATTGCTTTTGAGATTAAACCAACTTAATATACAGTACAGTTCATTCATTTTCATTGCTACGTAGTATTCTACTGTCCGGCTAGGCCGAGACTGATAAATCCATTCTCCTGTCTATGGTATTTGAGTTATTTTCAGGCTTTTGTTATTCAAACAATGCTACTAGGAACTCAAGGGTCAGTCGGTTTTGTTTTCCACATTTCAGTTCTCCACGCACACAAAATTTATTTTCCTAACTGATGAGTTTCAAATTCAACTTTTTGGTTTGTTTATGGTTAATCAATTGTCTGACCACCCATCACTGACGCACCTGTCCCATCTCTACAAATCTGTAATGTCATCTGTCTTTTTATCAGTTTTGCTTGTATAGCATGCTGATTCTGGGAGTCTTTAGTTTCGCAATGGTGCCTCGGGTGCTCCGCGGAAGAGAGGAGCAGATGGAGGGGAGTCTGGGTGGGGAGGCTCTGGAGTCCCAGACCCCATTTAGTCAAACCACCTCCCCCTCAGTCTGCTTTCTACATTCAACACTGAAATAAAACATACAGAAAACAGGTTCTAGGACTAAAATAACGAATTTGAAAAGCACTAGATTAGGGGCATCTGCATGGCTCGGTTGGTTAAGCCTGTGCCTTCAGCTCGGGTCATGATCTCAGGGTCCTGGGATCGAGCCCCCAGTCTGGCTCCCTGCTCAGCGGGGAGTCGGCTTCTCCTTCTCCTTCTGCCCTTCCCCTGCCTCGTTCTCTCTCTCTCTTAAATAAATAAAATCTTTAAAAAAATGTACCAGATTATGAGTTCCAAGGCACCTGCTACCATTAAAATCTATTATTTTCTTGCCTAGACCTCATACTACATGCATGCAGACGTCAGTTTCTTCTGAATTCTGATAACAAATCACTTCAGATAAGCATCTCTAACTATTAATATTCCTGAAAGGACTCATGCTTCATTCTGAAAACATAAAACTATCTTACGAATTGTGTCTTATTGGGACAATGATCAAGTTGTTCTTCGGTGTTCTCATTTAGTCTAAAACTTAGTTTCCCCACTATACACCATGAATGTTTTTGGTCTTCTCTGTTCTCTAAAATAGCTCAAGTCAAAATTAGCTGCATCATATAAATTACTAAATTTGGCAAAAATATAATTTCTTACAATCTTAACGAAAATCTAAGAAAATGAGCAAAGCTGTTATTTTACATTAATTAAAAAGTTAATGAGCCAAATGATTAAAAATATGAGAGAAGCTAACTTTTAAATTTTCCTGAAACAAGTTAGAAATTTGTCATTTTTTCACATTTTTTATTTAAAAAAAAAAACTTTTAACTCCAGTACTATTTAAAGAGAAATTCCTATGTATCACTTTAATCTCAAATACATATCTCATTTAACAGTATTCACTCTTTTCCCACATCTGCATGGGTGAATGAGTACATAGAACAAAGGATTCTTAAAAATAAGCTTATAGGTCACCAACTAGTTCTGCACGATGACCAAAGATCATTTCTCAAGAGTGAGGGTCAAAGGCTTTACTAAGGCTTCGTGACAGCTGTTTTGCACTCTCAGGACCCACTGTCCATCCCATGACCTCCAGGCTCCTCCACACGGCTCGGATACCAATGGCTCGTCCAACAGGAATTTGTATGAACTAGAATTCTTCAAAAAACAAACCCAAGTCATAAATTAAACCCAGAAACAGAGAACATTTTTAAATAAAATGAATATCTACATTGCAACGATTATGGCAAAGAGGTGATAGAGTCAGAAACAATCTCAGCATAAAAATACTTTTATTTCCTAAATGATTTTAAATAATGCATTAGTCTATTCATGACCTGAGGAAAACATATTTATTACTTACTACTTCTTGGGAACATATAAAGAAATTAGCATTTATAAAAATTCTATTACAGTTTCATTATAAGACAAATCTTACATAGGAGGAAGTTAAGATCAGTCTTTTTAAAAAGCAAGAACATAAATATATAAAAGGAAGGGGAATCAATTTTTATTATGTTAGAACCTAAAACAGAGAGATAACTATGAAAGATTAAGGTTATCTTGAAATAATTATATGCAATTTTAAGAAGAAAAAATGTATTTTTTCATGTCCCCCGCATATTGCTACACAGTTATTAACAAAGTCATTACGCAAAATTTAAGACTACAAAGAATTTTCTAATCGTATTTCAAGATATAAAGCTTTACAAGTGCTTCTTATGTTTAAGGCTGTGGAACAAATGTGCGGGATGAGTATAAAATTGCTGTACCTCACTTCAGCCAAAATGTCCCTGAAAATGTGTGCATAAATGGAATCTTGCTTTAAATGCTCCATTATAGAAAAGCTTGCTATTTGAGAGACTTCTATTATAAATCCTTTTGTAAAAAAGGATAATCAGCTCATGGCTAATGTATTTCAAATATCTCCCTACCTTAAGGTGAGGTACCTCTAAACAGATTAATTACATATGATATCCTTAGGTATTCACAACCCCAGTCACCAACAACCCATTAGAGAGAAAACTCAGAAAATTCAGGTCAGTCAGTATAAGAGCCCAGTTTTCCCTGATGCCAGTGCTTCCATATTTACCATGTAAAGCAAATCCTCTTAGAGAAGTCAATTCTCAAGTGGTTGGAGCTTTACAGAATATTTTAATGTCAGGGCTACAGAAATGCCACTCATTAGACTAATGGGAATAAAAATAGCACTCTAAAGGTAATATTATTGAGTACAAACACAAGTACTAAGTAGCCCCAAGACAGAAAAGAAACTGTAAGCAAAACATTTCTACTTGGATCATTGACAATTACTGTGCTCTATTCACTCATTCGTGAGTTTTATTATCTTAAAAATGAATGAAGGAGAAAAATCACAGGACTCCTACTCTGTTCATTAAGCCTCCCACTAGGCTTTCTCATGTAAGTAGGCCTGTGCCTCCAAACAAGGGGATACTGAGGACCGAGCCCCCTCCCTCCTATACGTTTTGAGTGCTGAATTCAAGCCAAGCATTGCCCCAGGCACTGGAATGCACTAATGAGTAAGACTTCAGAGGCAAGTGCAGAAACTTACTAAGTGAGAAAGATATATAGAAATGAAGTATTATGAGGAAAATTCTTTAAAAATGTGAGAAAGAATGACAGGATGGTGTTAGGGAGTGGGCAGGATGCTAGAAGAGGTCAGGAAACAATAACCAGTTTGGGCAGGAGGCCCAATCTGGAAGTGGCCTGCACCTAGGCACTAAGCAAACCTCAATCTGGGCTGAGATATCGGGGGTTGTCTAGAGAGTGAGCACAGGTAAGGTCCCAGCACCAAACCTTGAGACACTCCAACATGTGGAGGAAAAAAGGAACATGGCTGGCCAGAAGATCAAGCGAGATGAACACAGGGAAGCAAACACTGAATCCGCCAAGATGGAGATCGCTGGTGACCTTGAGAGGAGCCAGCTCAGAGGATCAGCGAGACTAGAGGGACCAAGAAAACAGGAGATAAAGAAGTGGGTGCAGTTCTCCCAATTCCACAAGGTTGAATTTTTTAAAGCACCATTTTAATTTAAATCAATTACAGCTATTGTGTTTTTTCCAGAGTTTTAATTGCATAGTCAAATGAGAAAACCATGGCACAGTGGGACCGAGTAAACTAAGAGCTTATTTTGGTCATTAGTAGCAGTATTTTGAGGTCTTTTTTTAAAATATGCCCATGAGAGGGGCGCCTGGGTGGCTCAGTGGGTTAAAGCCTCTGTCTTCGGCTCAGGTCATGATCTCAGGGTCCTGCGATCGAGCCCCTCATCGGCCTCTCTGCTCAGTGGCGAGTCTGCTACCCCCCGCCGCCACCTACTTATGATCTCTGTCTGTCAAATAACTAAATAAAGTCTTAAAAAAAAAAAAAAGAAAAAAGAAGTAAATCTTCCAACTCAAGAATTTAAAAAAAAGAAAAAAAATGCTCATGAGATAGCCTTCATCAGTTACCTTATTCCCCCAAAGAAACCCGCGTTAAATCTGAGAAGCCATATTCAAGCTAAATGTTCTTTAAAACTACTATCTTTCCTGTAGCATGTTCATTTAATGTTCATTAAAACTACTATCTTTCTAACCTGACTGCCTAAGCCGCACAATGAAGCAGTGGAGAGGCTCAAAGCAACAGGACCTCTCTGATTAACGGAGACACACAAGTTCGATTTCCACCTGTGCTGCTGCACACTTTGAAAGAGCATCCCCACCTCCTCGGCCAAACTGCCAACAGCACACCGGCTAATGGACCATCTGCACCTGAACGGAGCCAACTGAGATGGGTTGATGACACCAAAGAAATCTCATTTCTACGTTCTTTGCTCCCCTTGTGTGTTGTTGAGTAACATTTTTAATTGTGCGATGAACTGAAAATGTTGGGAGAGACTTAACTTCTATAAAACGGGACCTCTCTAATGTGACTTTGATGGTCTTTCTGGTGAATTTTCTTTGCCACAGAAGGAAAAGTTGACCCTTGAACCAAACTACTGGGAAGCGAAGGTTGCAGCTCTGTGGCGGGCAGAGGAGAGACAAAGTCTTCTGCCAGCCCCTTCTGCCAGTCCAGTGGACTGAACTATTTTCGATTATACCTTTTCAAAGATAAACTGAAATGCTGATCTCACAATGGTCCATGGACAAGTCAGATGAATAGAGTAACTGAGAAAGGCTGGCTGGTTTTTTAATGGAAAATAGGTGTGATTTTCCCCTTTTCCTGCTGAACTGTTAAAAGCATTCATCAGAGACACTTCTGCTCCTCAATGAAATACCATCAAACTTTTACAGAAACTCGTCAGCGGAGTTCTTCTCTCAGCATGCATGTGATCTGTCCGCTTAGCTAAAATTATGTTTTAATGATTATTATGAACATGAGATGTTTGCTGACTACTTTCTTCCTTGTAACCCGAGATAAATCCTCCTATTTTGCTGAACACTGGTTAAGTGAAATATACCATCACATATAGTTCCACATTTCAATTAACTTTCTGAAAAATGAGAACGTTCCCAGTTACAAAGAGTCCTCAATTAACCTAAACTTTCTCCATAATGAAGTTGGATTTGGACATGTCTCTCCATTATACACAGCAGTGCTGTCCTAGGCCAGACAGCTCAGGGGCAACATTCCTACTTAATGAAGCTACGTAGAGAACTACTGCAGAGAACAAAAACAGATCTACACACAACCTCTCCTTCTCCCTAACTTAAAAACTAACCGAACCTCTGAAGCCAATACTGCCTCTCAGTGGCCGCCTCTCCCTTCAGGGCCCTTCCTATCTCTCCATGTTGAGCTCTCTATCCCACGTTTGATGTCAACCGCCCTCATTGGTTCTGTCGCTGAGTCAGTCACTATTTACCGAATATTTACTACACCAGGCCCTACTCTAAGGATAGAAAATAAAATGGTCTATCTCTCCTGAGCTTAGAGTTTCATGGTACACTCAAACAAGTGAGCACTGATCATGGGGTGCGGGACAGTCATCAGACTAAGTGACAACTGAATTTAAGTTGGAAAGTGGAGTAGATTTAGCTAAAGAGACAAAGAGAAGGACGACAAAAACTGAAGTGACCGAATGAGCGAGAACAAGGGGGCTGGGGGAGGAGGAAGACCTAACACTCCCTATTCGGTCAGCACTTTTCTAAACACTGCTCATCACCTACCTCAACGAAGCTTTCACAACAACCTCGTGAGGTGGGTACTGTTATTTCCGTCTCCATGTACAGGTAAGGAAACAGAGGCAAAGAGGGTACAAAACTAGGAAATGGGGAGCTAGAGTATAAGGGTTGGCCATCTGGGCCCTGAACCCTCTCGTCACGGCTTTGCTCCAGGGTCTCTCCAGAGACTGTGGACCACCAGGGCCACTGGCAGAAAAGCCATTCTGCATGGCTGGGAGCGCAGAGAAGAGAAGACAGATAATCAGTCATCTGTCTTGGTGGACTAATTATGCTAGAGTCTGAATGAATGATAGGTTGCTCTGTTGTTCCGTTAACTATGTGGTCTACCTTTTCATCTCTACACGTCAAACAAAAGGCTTCCTTGTGGCGGGGGTGTTGTAGGAAGGGAGGCGGTGCTTGTGTCAGGGCAAGGGGTATGCAGGAAGCCTCGGCACTTTCTCCACTCAACTTTGCTGTGAGCCTAAAACTGCTCTAAAGCATTAAGCGTACAGATGAGTAGAAAGTGGAATGATCTAGAAGAAAAAAGAAAGGCTTGCTTTGTCCCCATTAAAGAAACTGCTCGTACTACAAACCAAGTGGAGAAAAACTGCGGAGGTAAATTTAAAGTTTCGTGATGTCGACTCAACAATTACAGTAAGGCTACTGCGTAGGAAGGATCGCTCTAGTCCTGAATGAGCAGCTGCAGCCCGAGTGGCAGTTTGGGTACGATCAGCCCTACAGGAACGTGGGGTGAGTCACCACAATTTGTTCCAAGCTTCTCAGTCCACCCCACACTGCCACCAGGCAGCTGCTTGCTAGAGCCTGGGTCACCTTCCACCTTCGCTCCTCGACTTGCTCCAATCCTAACTACCCCCTGCACCCATGTACCTCATGCTTCCAACAATGTAGAGCAACACTACTACTAAATAAAATGTTGGCAGGCTACTTTCCTTTTCCTTATATCCTCAAACATATTTCTAGGCTTTTAATTCTGGTAACTCTACCCATGAGCTGTGGGATTATTACTGTGGTATAGGCATGAGAGAGCAGAGTAGCTATCTTTGGAAAAATTTACAGGTATTTAGATTAATAATGAAGGTGGAGATAGAAATGGCTGGGTGGTAGTCTTTAATCCAGAAAGTTCTGGCTGGATGCTGCATAATGTTCTGAAACCTGATAAATCCTGAAGACTAAATATTTCAAGTGCCTCTAAAGCATTCCCCCAAATGAAGTGTTCTCATGCATCCCTTATACAGGAAGCCCATAGTTCTAAAATAATTTAAATCATCACTCCCTTCTCTCACCCTCTCGAGCATTTTCATGTACATCATCTACTTAGCTGTTAGCCCTGACTTCCTGGCACTATTACTGATATTCTTGCCTTACTTGCATAGCTGGATCTTAAGGCTTTATCTTTTCTTCCCTTCTACTCAACCTCCATCCCCTTCGATGCCTAGAATGGCAGGCACTTAGCAGGACTACATAAATCTTTCTAAATTGATTGCATTTACCGTGATTAGCATCTTTCTTGTCACAGAAGAAAATGTTATTGGATTTTTAATTTAATCAAATTTGCTTACGATTTATTTTCTCAAGGATTTTCTTCTCCAGGTTACAACTCTTTAGGAACCACATACGGGTATCAAATATCCTGTATGTCAAAGCTAGCTTGATTACAACATCTCACTTAGAGACACCTTTCTTCCCTTTAAATAATGACGGAGGCTGCATTTACCCTTTTCCCAATCCCAGGTGCTCCTGCTACATTCTAGAAGGTATGGAAAGTACTAAGTGTACCCGTGACGGCCATAGAAGACCAGCATTCCCCCAGACTGGACTTGTGTCTGCCACGTTTTAGCACGAAGAGACTGACCTCCTATCTTAAGCTTTGAGTTCTCACTTGACTGGTAGCAGGTCTATAAAATCTGTGGCCATGGCAATGGCTTTAGCTGCCTGACAGCAGATGCTGGGAAGTAACAGAAGAAACAGTTTATCAAGTCTTTAAAACTTTGCCATCTTGAAGGAATCCTGTGAAGGCAAACCACAAATTCACATGTGCCCAACACTTCAGATCCTTCTCCAGAAACTCATTTTTCCAGAGAGGTCAATCACCTACCTTGGAGTTCTCCACTGCGACTGTAGAGCTCCCGCCTCTGCTCTCGCAAGTAGGCACTCATACTGATGGCATGGGAGGATGACTCGAACCTGGGAAGAGACGCAGGGTAAACCAACAGGCAGTGTCCAGCCACGTAGTCCAAAAGTGTTCTACTCCAGTCTGTGGGGTGCTCCCTAATGCTCCCGGCCCCAAACATTCTGGCTCTCCCATGAAAGGGCCAAAGCAGGCTGCCACAGACCTTGATTTAGGAGCAATATTCCTAGCTAACGCCCCCCTCCACAACAGCCTTTGGATCATTTGCTCCTTCTTCATTTCAGCTGATGGAACTCTCCTCTGTCACCTCCAGACCCTCTGCCAGGATCCCTACGCACATGCGGTGAGGATATCCTATGAAGTCATTCTAATGGGCTTCTCTCCAGTTCACAAGGCACCACAGAAATACTGGCTCCAGAGGGCGGACATCTTGCTTCTTGAACTCCCCTGGTCAGAGAACTAGCACAGAAGGCATGCTAGCAACGCTGCTTCGGACACCAAACGAGGAAGGCATCAATGGTCTCTCCTTAAAAGTCCTCAAAAGCAGCATAATTTCTAAACAGTTTCTGACCTGCCACCTACAACACGAAATACTCTCCAAACTCTCAGGGGACAAAGTGTGTGTTCACCCCAGGAATCACTTCAGAGGTCAGCAACATGGAGGACAGGCGCCTGATATCTTAAAGGTGAAAACAAGAACGCCAGAATTTTAAAAAAAAAAAAAGTTTTTTAAAAAGGGAAAGAAAAAAAAGTCACAGTCTTAAGTGAAACAGCAGGGAAGGGGGGAGGTGGGAACAGGTGAACTGAAGACCGTATCAACAGTGAACCTTTGACGTGTTAAGAAATTCCATTTCAGGCCTGTGATTTTTCAAAGCCAGAGCAACGGGCTGACAGGAAGAATCCTCCTGAGAAGGATTGCCACTAAGTGGTAAACAGCAACATCACGGAAGAGCAACAGGGATAATGGCATAGGTTTCTGGCAACAGAAAAGGAACGCCACCACTTCCTTAATTCTGCCTTTTTTCCCCATTCTTTGACAAGGAAGATGAATATCAGTCTGAGGGAGACCCTAGGGTTTCTTGATCCTCTCCTCTGCACCCTGCCAAGAACTGAGAGGACCCTCGCAGCCAGAAGGAAGGCAGAGTGTGCAGTCCTTCAAAAGTGCCACCTGCCAGTCAAGTGCTGGAGAGAAGTCGCTGACCTCCGGAGAGCATGCTGACAGCTATTGATCAAACATGGCAAGGGAAAAAGAAATGAACTCTTGAGCCAAGAATAGAGAGGCACACAGGCTAGAATGAGAACTTAAACACACTTAATTAACCTTGGCTAGGGGCAATTAAAGAGAGTAATAAAGTCCTTCACGGGTGTCATAAAACAGATTACAGCTCACCCAAATCTTAATCCTTTATGACCTGATGCATTTTTGCCACTCAGGAAACCCTCTGTATGTTTGCTACAACTCACAGAGTGCTAAAATTTTACAGTAAAAGAGGCCCTAGGGATGATCTGGTCTCACTTCCTTATTTTATAGCCAAAGACACAGAGATCCACCATGACAGTAGACCCACTCTGGTTTGCATGGTTCATTAATGGGAGAACCAAGACCAGAAGGAGGCAAATCTGTAAGAATGGTCTAATTCGGTATGGGTGATGAGTTTCTATTACTATGCAATAGTAGTGAATGTTTAAGAATAACTTAAGTTCATTTATTTGGTTCCGATAATTTATATGTTTTTCAGTACCACAACTTCAGGTTAGGCTAAATGTGCAAAAATGTATACAGTGGCCTGAGGTTGAATGTTAAGGGTGATGGTTGAGAGCATGAAATCTAAACACCTTACAACCTGCTTTCTGCAGTACACCGAGATTTACCACAGGAAGAAAAAGAGAGAAAGAGAGAGGTAGAGAGAGAGAGAGAGAGAAGCACACCAGAGAGCAAGCAAGCAAACAAGCCAGCGAAGCAAAAGCCCAAGGATTAGGCAGCATCTCGGGCCGTCTTCGTTAACCACGTTTTCTCTTTCAGTACCTTCCCTGTCTGCTGCCAGAGTCCCCATTCTAGCTGGGCATTCTTTGCTCCCTCTGCCAACGGCTGAATGCTGAGGAAAAGCGGTTCCTCTCCAGCCCACAACTATCACCAGAGAAGACCCCTGACTATTTTAAGACAATCACTGGGATCTGCCAGGGACTGGTATAGGAATGCGTGTAAGACCCGATCCCAAGACCTGAGAGAAACTTGCAGGGGGGTCTTGACACTCGCAGAAAAGATGAATAAAGAGATAGTTATTAATTTTAAAAAAAGATCTGAAATGGTACAGCCATTTTGTAAGACAGTTTGGCAGTGTCTCGCAAAGCTAAACATAATCTTACCAAATGGTCTGGTAATCATTCTTTTAGGGAGTTCTCCACATGAACAGAAAACTTACATCTACACAAACACCTGCATGTTTATAGCAGCCTTCTTCACAATGGCCAGAAATTGGAAGCCACCAAGGTGTCTTTCAACAGAAAATGGAAAAAAACCAAGGTACATGCACACAATGGAATATTATTTAGCAATACAAAGAGATGAGCTATCAAGCCACGAAAGACCTTAAATCCATATTGCTAAGTGAAAGAAGCTCGTCTGAAAAGTCCACACACTCTATGATCCCAACTATAACACGTTCTGGAAAAGATAAACCACAGAGATAGGGGCTCTGGGGGTGGGGAAAAGAGGGAAAAATGAGTGGAAAACAGGATGTTGAGGGCAGCAAAAGTATTCTGTATGATAACGTGATGGTGCATATGCGACAAGACATGTTTTTCAAGGCCCATAGAATGTACAAAACAGAGAGTGAACTAGAAGGTAAACGACACACTTTAGTTAATAATGGTCAATATCGATTCATCAGTTGTACGAAACGTACCAGAGGAACGAATGCAAGATGTTAACATAAGTAGAAATTCTGAGGAAGGGGGATGTTAAGAGAATTCTTTGTCTTGTCTACTTGATTTTTCTTTAAACTGAAAAGTGGTATTAAAAACAGTCCACTAATTTCAAAAACAAAATTTGCAGAAGAATCACACCCTCTCCTTGGCTGCACCATTATATTGGAGTGGGACCAAAGGCATGAAATGAGAGTCGGGTCCTTGAGGATGATGCACTGTCGGATTCCAGACTCCACTTCGTTCCTCCTTAGCACGTGAGGTAAGAACTTTCCAATGGGGGCCTATGTTTGTTACCTGTGGACTAAAGCATTTTAACTACTAGTGCATCTGTGCTCTGAACAAAACGGTAAAACATAAAAAAAGAATGCACTCGATACACAGAATGCATTTTATTCCAGTGTAGGCACACTCAATCTCCTTTCCTCCAGATCCCAAGATGAACGCCCTGCTGGAACTTCCAGTAATGATTAAGAACTCTATGAATCTATGATATAAACAAATCTCAAAAGTGAATCAATAAAAGATACTCTAGCTTCAACTGTTCCAAAATAATGAATTCCAAACACAGAGATAATACTTCTGTAGTCACTTCATATGCTAAGATTTACAGGCACAACTGCTTAACCTGTTATCTCCTGACTCCTCAGAAGAACACAGAGACCGACTAAGACTTAAACCCTGCTTCTACCAATTGCTAGCTATGTGAATTTACGTAAGTTACTTAACCTCGCTAGGGTCTCAAGTTTTTGTGTGCAAAAAAAGGATTAAAAATAAGACCCCGAGAGGTGCCTGGGTGGCTCAGTGGGTTAAAGCCTCTGCCTTCAGCTCAGGTCATGATCCCAGGGTCCTGGGATCAAGCCCCACGTCAGACTCTCTGCTCAGTGGGAAGCCTGCTTCCTCCTCCTCTCTCTCTCTCTCTCTCTCTGCCTGCCTCTCTGCCTACTTGTAATCTCTGTCTATAAAATAAATACATTAAAAAAAAATAAGACTCCGACCCATAAGGTTGTAATGAGTAGATGAGACAATCCATGAAAAAGGCTTCATGCTTTCGCTAGGACTTAGGATTCAGCGTTAGCCACTACTCCTGCTGCCGAAATCTGACATAATCTGAAAGCTGATGTATTTCATTTCATATAAAAGTCCCCAGAAACAACTGGCACGTTTCATTTCCCTTCATTTTACATAAAACACCACAGAAGTAAATTCCAAAATCTTTACTAAAAGTCCTAGACAGTCCACTCACCATATTTCAAAACAGCCATTTCCCCTTACAGAAAACAAAGGTATACAAAATAAAAAATATTTTCACTTTCTATAAGTTGCTTCAAATCAGCTTCCACTGGGTGAGGCACCAGCTGCCGAAACAGTAGAGAATATCCCACTCGGATCAAACACTCCTGATGCCTGCTATCTGACCATCAGGGAAATACTTACTTAAAAAGAGAATTTTTTGGCCTTTGAGGTTTCTTCTTGGCAAAAAAGGCTGCAAAATCGCGTCCAGTGCTGGCATAACTTAGTTGAGCTGATGGTTCAGAGGCCGTACGAGTATTTTTCATATCCAAGTACTCAGTCAACAGCATCTGTGCAATCAGATAAACAGTTTAATGCACACATTTATGATGGGCAACTAAGAAAAGCAATTTAAAATGATGAAAGCCTCATCCTTGACATTCGGAAGTATATTAACCTAGCTATTCATACTTCTAGTTGGAGATCTAAGGAATGATTCAGTATAAACAGAAAGTCATCTATTTGCCATCTACACTTAAAACTGAGAATAGGATGTTAGACATTTGAAGGTGGGGGTAACGGGGAACATTTTTCTTGAGGTTCCGCTATGCGCCAGGTACTGTGCCAAGAGAGTTAACCAACATTTATAACCCTCATAACTGGGGCACCCGGGTGGCTCAGTCATTAAGCGTCTGCCTTTGGCTCAGGTCATGGTCTCAGGGTCCTGGGATCGAGCCCTCCCTGCTTCTTCCTCTCCCACTCCCCCTGCTTGTGTTCCCTCTTTTGCCATGTCTCTCTCTGCCAAATAAATAAATAAAATCTTAAAAAAAAAACAAACCCTCATAACTCCCAATTGCAGCAATGTCAGCAGCAAGGGCGCAGTACTTACTGAGGGCTTACTATGTTGTAGGCAAGGGGCTAATTTGTACTTAAAGTACAACATTTGATTAAAGGAATTCTCAGGTTACAGATAAGGAAGTGGTTTAGGGATTGCAGCATGAACCCTGGGATCCTCACTCAGGAGACTACGTCACACTCCTCGCTCTATAGTGAAGGGGAATAAGTGACTCTGGTGACTCCAACAAACTCGCTAAGAGGCACCATGAGCCACTGCAGGCTAAAAGGCGCTAACCTACAAATGATTTCTAGGGCCACTGCTCATCTTGACAGCTTCAAAGCAAGAAAACCAACAGCTTTTTAAATCATAAGTGCCAATGGGTAATACTTATAAAACTGATCCCTTTTACAGCCTCAAGGAGGGGAAGGCTTGGGCTCAAATCAGCTGCTCTATTTCTTTTTTTTTTTTATTTTATTTATTTACTTATTTTAGAAAGAGAGTGTGTGCACATATGTGCGCAAGAGGGGGTGGGAGGGGGAGAGGGAGAGAATCTCAAGCAGGCTGAGCTTGGAGCCGGACAAAGGGCTTGATCTCATGACCCTGCAATCATGACCTAAGCCAGAATCAAAAGCCGAATGCTTAACTGACTGCGCCATCCAGGCGCCCCAGCTGTTGTATTTCTAAGACGAGTGTTCTAAAAAGTTCCCACTGTTGTGAAAGAAAGTAGCAGATCTGGAAGAGAGATCACCATGGTTCCTAAGACTATCTAATGTGGAATTAAGTATGTCAACTCATTTCTGTAATCACTTGCCTCATTTAAAATTTCAGGATAATCAAGTGTTACCGAAGACGTAAGTGGGCGCCTGGGTGGCTCAGTGGTTAAGCCTCTGCCTTTGGCTCAGGTCATGATCTCAAAGTCCTGCATCGGGCTCTCTGCTTGGCAGGGAGCCTGCTTCCTCCTCTTTCTCTCTGCCTGCTTCTCTGCCTACTTGTGATTTCTCTCTGTCAAATAAATAAATAAAATCTTAAAAAAAAAAAAAATGTAAGCAAGCAATTCTACCCATGACTGAAATAAAAGCTTTGCAGACTCAAGTTCCAGTAAGTGTTCCTTCCATCTGCAGGTGTATATTCATTCATTTGCATATTCATTCAATAAAGCTTTGAAGACCATATTAAATGTTATCAGCAAAAGCATTTATGAACCACTCTGTGAGCATGATGCTGTCCCAAGTTTTAAAGCCAATTATGTCTGTTATGAGCATATATGTGTTACTAAATATTTATTAAGTATCAGAAATGTTCAGAAAATGACCCTAATTTGATCTTCCAATCTAGCAAGCCAAAGCTACTATCTATATTTTGGAGATGAAGAAACAGATTTAAAGGTTGGAGAGACTAGCCTATATCCGTGTGTGGGTGCAGGAATTAATGGGAAATCTCTGTACCTTCCCCTCAATTTTGCTGTGAACCTATGTATGTGGTCTTTGGGGAAAAAATAAATAAAACTAGCCTAAGGTCTTATAATTAAGGAACAACAGACCAGGATTTCAACCCTGGTGCAGTTGACTCTGTAGCCTGGTTCATCCCCACGACACTCTACTCTTACTGAAAGCATAAACTCTCCCAATGAGAATGGCTATGGGTGGCAGCAAACAGACTTAGTCACGTTTCTATACAAAGGAGATTTCACTGGGAAACTATAAAACATATTAACAGATTGGTCAGTGTTTTTCTTAATATGTTTACGAGGCTACCAGAATATTATTCAGCACAGTGATATAGTAATATACTGACAAATACCATCTCTGCTAATACGTCATCCAAACTGCCCAAGAGGCAAGGAGAATATTAAATTGGGTCTTGACTTCAGTAACGACTCAACTAAGGAACTTGATGACTTTGTAGATCTGGCACTCAATTACTGGGTAGATCCAGAGTTGATGCTAATAGTTTGTGGGAATTTGTGATCAAAAGGCTAGTAAACCAGAACAGAATTTCAAATTGATAGGATCACAGAACGATGTCTATAAAGGCACTTGTTTTCATTCAAGTGTTGGTTTTAATACCAATCAGTGTGACAGAAATAGGTTTCTACCAAAGCATGAAGATACATTAAACCAGGAATTCTTTTGAGGTACTGCTTGTCCTAGAATTCAACGGTTGGCCTTGTACAGTAAAATATTGACTGATCAGGGCCTACCTGAGGAGCATCCTTAAAACTCAGGTAATTCAACATCGCTGTTCTTTTTCTCCAAGTCAGTAAAGTCCTCCTAAATATCACCTCTTACTTTATTATCTAGTCTTCTACACTGGCTTCTCCCCTTCTTTCGACAAACACATACTATTTCTACCTTCTTAACCAAAAATCTTACTTTGGTCCTCATTCTCTATGATCTTCTTTCCCTTCTGTCCTTAGGTTCCAGACGTACAAAGCAGCCTTCACATGTATTTCTGTTACCATGATACACTTTAGCCCTGACTTCCCTCCCACGCTCCAGTCCCACCTCTGTGACAGCACACTTGATCTTCTCTCACATTGCTCGGATAAAGTCAAGCCTAAATTCTGAGACCTAAATGCTTTTCCCATAAAATGGGCAATTCCTTCTGTCTTCTTTCTGTGAGGGATTTCTTGTTCTTACCAGCCTCTGGGTTTAAAACTTCAGAACGGTCCTTGGTCACTTTCCCTCACCTTTGTACCCATGCAGGAGTTAGTACCCCAGGGCATCAATCTTTCCCGACTCTCTATTATTTGTCCCCACTCATCATTTGACAGCCATCAACTTCAACTCACATTGTTTCTCTGTCTGCCCCTGGTCTCTTCTTCCTCCAGTCCCTCCCATACACCACAAACAGAGTAGTTTTCCTAAAACCCTGTTGCCAATGCTGTCTTAAGGCTATTTTGTCCTCTGCGCCAATCTGACCTTAGTATCTACTCCTGATCATATCTTAGTGTCCACGACATGAACCCAGCACTCAATCAGAATCAACTACTTACCTCTTCCCTGAACATTCATGCCAGGGCCCTCTCATTTTTAGAACGCCTGACCTAGGTTACGCTCTTTCCTCGATACCCTAACAAACCCATCCCCAAAACAATTCCAATGTTTTCTCTCCAATGACTCCTTCTCAAGCCACTTTAGGCAGCTGTCCCCTTTTCTGAGCTCCTACAGTACCCATCTGATACACTGTTAAAGAAGTGTTCATCAAAAACTATCTGATATAATGACCTAACATTTAAGGAAAAGACACCCAACCACCCCAATTTTTACAGTTCTTTACTTTCATCATAGAGCCATGAAACACACCAGAAAATGAAATATATATACTGTGAATCAGTCAATTTTACAAAATGTGGTAAGAAGCCTTGATGTATATGTTTTCAATACACACGTTAGAAATATTCTCAAAAACAGAATGAGCCCTGTACATAACCCTTCAGTATAAAAATCTATAATACAAGTGAAATTAAAAAGGGATAGCTATGGGGCACCTGGGTGGCTCAGTGGGTTAAAGCCTCTGCCTTCAGCTCAGGTCATGATCTCAGGGTCCTGGGATCGAGCCCCACATCTGGCTCTCTGCTCAGCGGGGAGCCTGCTTCCTTCTCTCTCTCTGCCTGCCTCTCTGCCTAGTTGTGATCTCTGTCTGTCAAATAAATAAATAAAATCTTTTTTAAAAAGGGGGGGAAGAGCTATGATTTTAATCAAAAGCTTTGCCATATTTGGTTCCTTCACTGTATTTGGTTCTTTTTCTAATATCATTTACCACCAGTTAGAAAATACTGCATTAAAACAGGTAAAGTCTTATTTTGATACCAAATTGTAAAAAGTGTTTTTTTTTAAATACCTCAAAGAACAAAAAAGCTCCTTTTTCTAAGCTTGGAATTTGCCTGAATTAGGCAAAATCATCTACTACCAAGTCTTGACACAAACGTCAGACACCTGGTATTAAAATACAACCGTGTAATTTCTTGGTGATTCCACATCGTTATGAATAATGTACTCCATCTTCTAAATTGTACATAAACATTCTAAACCATTACCTAGGGGTTCAAATCTCCATTTTTATGAGCAGAAATAAGCCACACGCATTGTCTTTTGCCTGGCGAAAATCACCCAAGACTGGAATTCTGAGACATTATATGAGCTAGCAATCATATCTTATCCATAGAAAACCTAAAGAAGATTATCCCATGTTCTTGTTAACTCTAAATTCCTTCATATCTTTTCTCTTTTTAAGCACAGGTAATTGCTATAAAGAGAGTCAAAGTTTATGGGGTCTTTTAACTTCAAAGGTATTAATTTGTAGTACCAAAGACAAGAATTATGAAAACATGGCTGGAAAGCACCAGAATATCCACAGATCCCAGGGATATTACGATTCACTTTTTCTTTTGAATACCTGCTATGCTGAATGGTTCTGTGATAGAAGCCAAGAAATATAATGCTTTAAAGAAAATACAAATTGGGGTGGTCTGGTATTTCTTCTGCTGTAATATTTGATTAGCAGTTGCAAAGATGCTAGTCAGAAATCTCATGATGTATCAAGCAGAGCCAAGATTTTGAAATTTAGAACTTGCTTAGCATTGGCAACATCATTCTAAATGAATCCCTCATTTACCATTCAACCTTCTTTATTTAAAATATTGCTTGTGGCTGCTTATGTCACACACCCAGAGTTTCCTAAAAATAAATATGGAATTTACCAGCTTATAGTGAACACATTTCCTGTCTTCAGCTTCTATGTTAATCTAAGTAGAAACATCCAGATCCCTCTAGGTAGTTAATATAGTAAATCCCTTTCACTAGCTTCGCAGCTTAGAAAATCCTTACCTCATCTAAAAATTGTTCCCCAACTACACAGTAGACTCTGGTTGCCATGCTTGTAACCATGGGAATGTCACCCTCTCAGCCAGAGCCTACTCTACTGGGGAGAAAGTCAACCCCCAGTTAGGCCCTCAGGTTCTCTTTCCTAGTAATGGATTAGTGGGATACAGTCTCTGTTGGTCAACGGAGATGAAAAGATGTAAATTCTTAGGGCAACCTTCTCATACTATGTGAATGAAAAACCAAAGAAAGCCAATCTGCAGAGAGGATAAAAGAATGAACTAGATGATGAGATAGAAACAGGAGATAGGTCTTTTATCCATTTTGAGTTTATCTTTGTGTACGGTGTAAGAGAATGGTCGAGTTTCATTCTTCTACATATAGCTGCCCAGTTTTCCCAGCACCATTTATTGAAGAGACTATCTTTTTTCCACTGTATATTTTCTCCTGTTTTGTCAAAGATTATTTGACCATAGAGTTGAGGGTCCATATCTGGGCTCTCTACTCTGTTCCACTGGTCTATGTGTCTGTTTTTATGCCAGTACCATGCTGTCTTGGTGATCACAGCTTTGTAGTAAAGCTTGAAATCAGGTAACGTGATGCCCCCAGTTTTATTTTTGTTTTTCAACATTTCCTTAGCGATTCACGGTCTCTTCTGATTCCATACAAATTTTAGGATTATTTGCTCCAGCTCTTTGAAGAATACCAGTGGAATTTTGATCGGAATAGCATTAAAAGTATAGATTGCTCTAGGCAGTATAGACATTTTAACAATGTTTATTCTTCCGATCCAAGAGCATGGAATGGTCTTCCCTCTTTTTGTGTCTTCTTCAATTTCTTTCATGAGTGTTCTGTAGTTCCTCGAGTACAGATCCTTTACCTCTTTGGTTAGGTTTATTCCTAGGTATCTTACGGTTCTTGGTGCTATAGTAAATGGAATCGATTCTCTAATTTCTCTTTCTGTATTTTCATTACTAGTGTATAAGAAAGCCACTGATTTCTGTACATTGACTTTGTATCCTGCCACGTTGCTGAATTGCTGTGTGAGTTCTAGTAGTTTGGGGGTGGAGTCTTTTGGGTTTTCCATATAAAGAATCATGTCATCTGCAAAGACAGAGAGTTTGACTTCTTCATTACCAATTTGGCTACCTTTATTTCCCTTTGTTGTCTGATTGCTGTTGCTAGGACTTCTAATACTATGTTGAACAAGAGTGGTGAGAGTGGGCATCCTTGTCCTGTTCCTGATTTCAATGGGAAGGACGCAAGCTTTTTCCCATTGAGGATGATATTTGCTGTGGGTCTTTCATAGATAGATTTGATGAAGTTCAGGAATATTCCCTCTATCCCTATACTTTGAAGCGTTTAATCAGGAACGGATGCTGGATTTTGTCAAATGCTTTTTCTGCATCGATTGAGAGGACCATGTGGTTCTTCTCTCTTCTTTTATTAATTTGTTCTATCACACTAATTGATTCGCGAATGTTGAACCATCCTTGTAGCCCAGGGATGAATCTCACCTGGTCATGGTGGATAATCTTTTTAATGTGCTGCTGTTGGATCCTGTTTGCTAGGATCTTGTTGAGAATCTTAGCATACATATTCATCAGTAATATTGGTCTGAAATTCTCCTTTTTGGTAGGGTCTTTGCCTGGTTTGGGGACCAGGGTAATGCTGGCTTCATAGAAAGAGTCTGGAAGTTTTCCTTCTGCTTCAATTTTCTGAAACAGCTTCAGGAGAATAGGTGTTATTTCTTCTTTGAAAGTTTGGTAGAATTCCCCAGGGAATCCATCAGGTCCTGGGCTCTTGTTTTTTGGGAGGTTTTTGATCACCACTTCAATCTCGTTACTAGATATTGGTCTATTCAGGTTGTCAATTTCTTCCTGATTCAATTTTGGGAGTTTATAGTTTTCCAGTAATGCATCCATTTCATCTAGGTTGCTTAGCTTATTGGCATATAACTGTTGATAATAACTTTTGATGATTGTTTCTACTTCCTTGGTGTTCATTGTGATCTCTCCCTTTTCATTCATAATTTTATGTATTTGAGCTTTCTCTCTTTTCTTTTGGATTAGTGTCGCCAATGGTTTATCAATATTGATTCTTTCAAAAAACCAGCTTCTAGTTTCAAAGTGAGACAGGAATCCATCAGAATCCTAGAGGAGAACACAGGCAGTAATCTCTTCGCTATCAGCCACAGCAACTTCTTTCAAGATATGTCTCCAAAGGCAAAGGAAACAAAAGCGAAGATGAACTTTTGGGACTTCATCAAAATCAAAAGCTTCTGCACAGCCAAGGAAACAGTCAAGAAAACAAAGAGGCAACCCACGGAATGGGAGAAGATATTTGCAAATGACAGTACAGACAAAAGGTTGATATCCAGGATCTATACAGACAATCATATCAAAAAATGGGCAGAAGATATGGACAGACACTTTTCCAATAGACATAGAAATGGCTATCAGACACATGAAAAAATGTTCATCATCACTAGCCGTCAGGGAGATTCAAATTAAAACTACATTGAGATATCACCTTACACCGGTTAGAATGGCCAAAATTAGCATGACAGGAAACAACATGTGTTGGAGAGGATGTGGAGAGAGGGGAACCCTCTTACACTGGGTTGGAATACACTGGTGGGAATGCAAGTTGGTGCAGCCTCTTTGGAGAACAGTGTGGAGATTCCTCAAGAAATTAAAAATAGAACTTCCTTATGACCCTGCCATTGCATTCCTGGGTATTTACCCCAAAGATACAGATGGAGTGAAAAGAAGGGCCATCTGTACCCCAATGTTTATAGCAGCAGTGGCCACGGTCGCCAAACTATGGAAAGAACCAAAATGCCCTTCAACAGACAAATGGATAAGGAAGATGTGGTCCATATACACTATGGAGTATTATGCCTCCATCAGAAAGGATGAATACCCAACTTTTGTAGCAACATGGACAGGACTGGAAGAGATTATGCTGAGTGAAATAAGTCAAGCAGCGAGAGTCAATTATCTTATGGTTTCACTTATTTGTGGAGCATAACAAATAGCATGGAGGACATGGGGAGTTAGAGAAGGGAGTTGGGGGTAATTGGAAGGGGAGGTGAACCATGAGATACTATGGACTCTGAAAAACCATCTGGGGGTTTTGAAGGGGCGGGGGGTGGGAGGTCGGGGTACCAGGTGGTGGGTATTATAGAGGGCACGGATTGCATGGAGCACTGGGTGTGGTGCAAAAATAATGAATACTGTTATGCTGAAAATAAAAAATAAATTAAAAAGAAAAAGAAACAGGAGATAAATTTATAGGTTGCAACCCAAGTTTTCCGTAATTTACAGGTCTCAAATCCAGTTGCTAAACATCTTAAATTTTCTACTCTAGGGTTCCACAATATATCCTTTTGACCTTTATACATTTTCCTTATTTTTTTCTTATGATAGCTTGAATGATTTTTTTGTTTCTTCACCAAGACACCTATAGATAAATGACTACACACTAACATGGATGTAGTGACATTTATATCACAATTTTTGCACAACACTGATATCTCACGATAATAAGAGGAGTGGTTTAAACAGGTTTCAATCTGTGCACTAAGAAACCAATTCTCCTCACTACTAACTTCAAATGTTCCATGATTTTACAGCAAAGCCATACTGTACTGATCCTACATGATGAATCTGAAAATTAGATTGCTAATGACTGGAGCAATAATAAGGTGAAAAGAAATCACTGTGCACTAAGACTACTTTTCTTGAGCAGTATCTTGAATGTACCTATATTAAATACAATAATTTTCATCTTACTTTTCAAACGCAGATGTCTAGGAGTTTCTGTTATAGGCACAGCAAAGTAGCTTCTTTTTGGACTAACCCTTATATCGATAATAATTATAAAAGCTAAAAAGATCAGACCAAAAAAATAATCATGGTATTAATTTGAAGGCCATGGAGAGAAACCAAATTGGGCAGAAATTGGTAGCTTTCACTCTTGAAAGCACACTAGTTGAGGCCCTCTGGTTTCTTCCCAGAGTGAACTTCCTACTTTCCATGGAGCAAGAGCAGAACTCAAGCAGAAACTACAGTCTCAATGGATGGAGGAGACAAGGCTACGTCCAGGGACACCAGGACATCCAGAATTTGAGAACAGAAATCCAAAGAAGGGGGTAGCAAAATCAGCATAATATGTCCCTCAAACCATTTCTTTGATTCCAGAAAATATTACAACAGGAACTGAAACAATATTTTAAAAATTAGGGCCATTAAAATTACTAAAAACTATCAGATTTCCCCTATGTATGTGGCTAGTGAATGAAAGGTTAATGACAAAGAAAAAAAAATTCAGTTTTAATGAAGCATTTTCATTTCCCTGTTGTATAAGGACTAAAATATTCTGCAGTAAGGAAACTAAAAGAAAAATAAACAGTCATTTTGCAAATGGAATGGCTGCCTGCTTAATTATACTCATTATCAACGGCAATTGTGTAATTAAAACCACTATTAGTATGATCTTGTGACTAGTTCCTTGGTGTTTAAAGCAAAACAAACCCAAAAATTCAATGAGCACACATGTGTTTTCTGGTCCTGTACCAAATACCTGAATCAGGAAAAACCTAGATCATGTTTAGCTCCCTGCCAACCACAACAGATGTGTTCTTAACAAAGAAAACCCAGTTAATATTTTCCAAAAAGGAGTTCTCATTTTTTTAATTAAACATATTTAATACCCAAAATATGCAAAGTATTATGCTGGATATAAAAACAAGATTCAAAAATAAATCTTTCCTTAATATCAAAATAAATCAATTTTACTATATACGTAAAATTTTATAAGTGTTAAAATTTGTAAAGAGTTAAAAGCCAAATCAATCAATCAGTCCTTCCCCTCATATGCTTATCTAGTGACAGACACATACATGAATGACTACAATACAAGGGAAAGTGGTAAGCATCAAGACAAAGAAATTGCTATGAGCACTTATCAAAGGACAAAACTACTCCTAACTGGACAATGAAACAAGGTTTCAAGATCATGGCACATGTAAAGACATAAATAAAATCTTAAAACATGTAAAAGCCAAAAACCAAAATGGTGGAAGGAATAGAACATACCAAGAAATGGTGCTGGGGAAATTCAGAGTATCTTTAGGTATCTTTAGCAGTGAGTAAATAGCTCAGGTAAGAACAAAATGAACAGTGAGAGATAGATCTGGAAAGTTGGTAAATGGACAAAGTTCTCAGGACCTTTAACACCAGGCTCCGGTACTGAAGCCAATACGAAAGTAGACGGCAATAAAAGGTTGTGAATGAGTCAGTAAAATGGTGATAAAAAATACTTTAAATACATGAACCTAGCAGCATATGAAATAAAAGATTAGAAGGGGATGGGATTTGGGGTAAAATGAATGACTAAGTAAATTATGATTAAGGAAGTACTTAACACATGAAGGAAAAACCTACCAAGATAAAGAAAAAAAAGAAAAAGAAAAAGAGAGGGGCTTCTGGATGGCGCAGTCAAGTGTCCAACTCTTGTTTCAGCTCAGGTCATGATCTCAGGGTCTTGAGATCAAGCCTGGGGTCAGGTTCTGAGCTCAGCAAGAAATCTGCTGAAATTTCTCTCTCCCTCTCCCTATGCATGCTCTCTCTCTCAAAATAAATAAATAAATCTAAGAAAGAAAAAAAGAAAAAAGAGAGAAAGGAAGGAAGGAAGAGGAAAGAAAAGAAAAAGAGGTTAACTAAAGTAGTGAGAATGGGATTGTACAATTAAGGATACATTTGCAAGTCAATGCAGAGGGGGAAAAATGAACAAAATTTAACCAGTTATTCTGCAAAGGAAGGAGGAGGATAAATAAAAGAATAACCAAAAGATTGCCCATCTGAGCAAAGAAAATCCTGTGGTTCCATGAACAATAACCAGGAATGCAGGAGGAGTCTGCTTCGTATAGACAATAAATTTAGTTTGAAATATACTCCCTTGTGAAGCATATGAATATTCATATTCATGTGTACCCTCAAATGCATAATTGTGAAAGGGGAAATAATGCTGATGAAATTTCCATGATTTATACATTAATTAACTTGCATTAGGACTATTAAGTATATTTCTATACAGTCTCCGAAGGACACTTTGAAGGACACATGCCCTTGAATATCAGTAATGTGATTTTATCCCACAGTATTGCTTAAAACAGCTTTGTTGAGGTATAATATATGTACCATGAAATTCACCCATTGTAGTGTATGCTTTATTGATTTTTAAGTGACTGTATACAATGTAACCACCATCGCAATCATTCTAGAACACTCCTGACACCGCAACATTTCCCTTATGATGTTAGCAGCAGCTTTTCCATAGAGCCTTTCATCAGGTTGAGGAAGTTCCTTTCTAGTCCTTGTTTGCTAAAGGTTTTTGTTTTTTAATCATCATTGGGTGTCAAGTGCTTTCCTGTGTCTACTGAGATGATTAAGTGGGTTTGATCCTTTATTCTATTAATAATTATGTATTACACAGATTTTTAAAAATAAATCCCACTTAATCATGGTGCATAATACAGTTTTATGCTGACAGATCCAATCTGCTCGTATTTTGTTCTAGAAGTTTGCATCTATGTTTATGAGGGATATTGCTCCCTACTCTTCTGTGATCTTTCCCTATTTTATTAGGCTGATACTAGCTTCATAGGATGTGCTGGAAAATGCTCTTTCATTTCTCTGTTTTCTAAATGAGTTTACAAAGGATTGGTATTATTTCTTCTTTCAATGTTTCATAGCACACGGGTGTGGCTTCTCTACCGGGAAGACTCTGGTTTTTCTTTTATTTCCCACACCTCCTCACCCGTTGGCCCAGCCCCTTCCCTCCTCCCCTCTGGAACCATTGGTTTGTTCTCTGTACCTATGGGTGTTTCTGTTTTTTTGTTTTTAGGAAAATTTTTAATTACTAATTTGTTAGAGGACAACTCAGATTTTCTACTTCTTGAATCAATTTTGCTATTTTGTGCCTTTTTAAGATTCCTCCACTTCTTTTAATTGCCTAATTGGTTGGCATAAAGCTGTTTATAATATTCCTGTATAAACTTTTTAAATTTCTTTAAGGTGTGTGGTAACGTCTCTTCTTTCATTCCTGATTTTGATACCTTTTAATTGATCAATCGAGCTAAAGATTTATCAGTTTTGATCTTTTCAAATAATCCGCTTTTGGTTTCATTACTTTTTTTCAATTGTTCTTCTGAGTTTTACTTCACTGATTTTTACTTTTGTCTTTATCATTCCTATTTCTGCTTGCTTTGGATTCTTTTTCTCCTTTTCTCCAGCTCTTAGGGTGCAAAGAAGCATGGATGATTGTAGGCCTTTTTCCTTTCGCTCATGGTGTATTTAGAAGTTAGTTGCTTTACTTCCAAATGTTTAAGAAGATTCGAACTTTCCTCCTGTTGTTTAATTCTGTTGTGGCTAGAGAACAGACTTATCCCATGATCTGGTGTACACTCGAGTATGTCCTGTGCAACAGTTTCTGTTCCAACAGTGTGGGGTAGAGTGTACCTTATCCATCAGTTTCACTCAAGATGCTTAACCCTGTTGTTCAAGTCTTACGTTTTCTGTCTAGCTGTTCTATCAATTATTGAAAAAAATAGTATGGAATCTCTAACTTTAAGCACTGAATTTTCCACTCCTTTCCATTTTGTCAGTTCTTCCTCCATGTATTTTGGACCCTATAATATTCTGATGGTTATTTTTAACTCACTCAGAAAAAACAGAAGACAAATAAAAGAAACCATGGTCTCAATGGTTTTTTTCTAAATGGTCTCAAATGGTCTCAACACCCCAAGGCACATTTCTATTTCAATACATTCTCTGCCCACTTCTTTCAAACATATTTTAAAGTTCATTCTACCTATTTCTCTCACTTTCTCCCTTTTCCTCAAACGTGACTACCAAGCTCCATGACTTTCTAAACACCTTTACAAAGTAAAACTTCAGCGACTGGTTCAGCTTTACTCTGTAAGAAGTCTAAGATGTCTCCTCACACTATGTTAAAATGATCCCTTTTAACATCACAGGGCCTTTCTCAGTCTCCTCGATTTCATTTCAACAATGTCTCCTCTATTTAACATTCTTGCTCCTTTGGAAATACTCCATCTCCATGGTCTCCAACTTTGAATCCCTTTCGCTGACCGCAATATCCTATTTCCTCCCAACTAACACACACCTTTCCCTTCTCAGTTTGGACTCAGATTTGGGAAAGACTGATCTGCATATTAGAATCACCCTGAAAACCACTTTAAAAATAAAGATTAATGTGCCCCACGTTAGAAACACAAAATGAGAGGGTGATATGGAAATGCGGAAAAAGTGACCTTGATAAGGGCTCTACAACTCAGCTAGCTGTACGGCCTTCACAGGTTGCTTCATCCAGCTAAGCCTTGTTTCCCTCATCTGTGAAATAAGGGTAACAGAATCTACTCCCTAGAATTAATATGAGAATAAAAGAAAAAATACATAAAATACTTAACACATAACCGTCTGTTATTATCTCTGGGGATGAGGCTCAGAAAATCTGCTATGGTTTTTTTTAATGCATCCCAAGAGCCATGTAACAAAGATATTATCTCCCTGTGCCTTAGAACTTTGGTTTTCTCAACTGTAAAACAGAAGGAATGATATCACCTGCCCCAAGGAACTAGCATCAGGAGTGAGTGAGTTAATGCTATCAATTACTTAGAACATTGCCTGGAGCACAGCAACGTTTATTTATTTACAAATAAATAAAATTTATTTATATAAAATATAAATTTTTATTTAAAAAGTACATAAATATACTTTATTCATTAAGTAAATAAAATTATCTCTACATCCTCAGCATCTTCCCACTGTTATTCCTCTTCTCTTTCTTCTTTCCTCTTCCCTTTCTCTCTCTAATAAAACCTCAATGGCTAAGCCTAGGTTTCTGCTAGTACTCTCCAGACTTCTGAAACACTTTCACTTCAGTGAATCTGACTACCGCGTTGTCCAATCCAATCGTCTGCACGCTGAATATCCTTACTTTTTATTCTTGTTCTCTTCCATTCTAGTTACTTCTGCATTTCAGATCACTCCCAGGTCTCCCTCTACCAGCATACTTTCTCTCAAGTTCTACAGATGCACTCCCATCGTCTGCAAGAGCGTCTGTCTGGTTTCCACACCTTTATCAAAATAAGGAGATGAAAACAGCAAAGACATGAACAGAGTGCCGAGGCATGAGGTCAACAAACAGCCTGAGCAGACACACTCTTTATCACCACCATTCTTCAAAAGGAGAGAGGGAGGGAAGAAAGAAAAGTCCCCTTAGCTCCCTTCCTTGTTGTTAATACCATTACCATTTCACTCAGCTCCCATGATGAAAATCTGTAGTTAGCTCTGATCTTCTCGGTCTGGTTGCCCAAATCACTCAGCAAGTCCTATAGATTTTACACTATGTGTGTCATGTCCATTTCCTCTTCTAAATATTTTTATCCATACACTCATCCTGTTAGATCTGGTCCTCATTATCTTTTCCATCAAGTGTTAACAGTAGTCTCCCAACCCGTCATTCTGCCTCACACGCCTTATGGCCATCTATCCCACAGCTAACGCAGAACTCAATGTCCTCATTCTTCTTCTCAAATCCTTCAGAGGCTTCCGCTTTGACTGCAAAATAAACCCCATCTCCTCACTGTTATTCAGCACCTTCCACAGTCCCCAAATGACCTCTGTAGACTTACTTCCCATTAATTGTTTTTACACAGCTACTGTTTGGTTAAACTAGATTTTGTCCTGTTCCTTATGTAAATCCCAAAGTTGTTTGTTTTTTTTGGGGGGGGGGGGCCAATTCCGGGTTTATCTTTTTTTTTTTTTTGTAACCTCAACTAACTTTTCCATCTATCAAGCATGGGGGAATGAGATCAAGAAAGTCAATTTAAGTAAAACTTGATTGATTTTATTGCTTTTAACTTGATTGATTGATTTTAACAAACTACAGGTGCTCCATTCAGATATGCCCAGAGGAGATATCAACCCTAGGTATGAAGACGCAGAAGTAGGTAAACACCTTTGAAGTTTTTCTTCTCATGGAGGTATAACCTCCATCCCCTTCTTTCAAAGTTCTTTTTGTAGCAGTCTTTTAATGTCACTTACCCTTAATCTTAAGATGACAGCTAGCTGCCTCTATCTTCACATTAGATGTAAATATGTGACACACACTGGTGGGTAGGATGGACCTTTCTTACCTTCTTTTCTGCCTTGAGGTCAATCTCCCAGTAGTAAGCTGACATCCGAATTGACACCATCAGACAACCAGTGAGCTTGTTTCCAAAAGATATTGGCTCTTTCTGGTTTTCATATACTTATCATACTCATTTTAGATCAACACTAGACATAGATCGCTTATACCTCACAAAGGGAAACATGCAAAAACTGTAAATGCTTCTGATGATCTAGCTCATGTTTTTCCTTTACATACTTGTGTGTGTGTACACACACACACACACACAGATACTTGTTCATACTGACACAGATATTCATATATACTGAGAAAATAAACATCAGTGGGCATGCTGCATGGACACGTCATAGGTCTCTGCCTTCTGAGAAGTCACCACCTATCTTAACTGAAAACTAGGATATCACTCTCATTGAAACCCATGGAGCCATTTATATCACTCACGGACTGATCTTGTAGTTAATCTGCCTTCTCTCCTGCCTCTTAGTTCAGGCCATGCTTCTCCTTTGTATCTCTGTTAACATCTAGAAGAGTGTCTTGAACAAAGTAGGTGCTCTCCAGTAGGTCACCTAAATTCAAAGTCAGATGCTCTAAAGGGCAGTTCCATATTGATGTTTTACATTCGCAGATGAGCTCCTTGGAGGCGAACTACAGCCCCCATGGTGAAACTTCAGGCTTTTTGAGGTACATTAATTTACTCACATCACAGTAATACCATTTATTAAATTTCTGCTCCAATGAGATAAGTACTACCCTAATGACCTGAAAGAGTTAATGCATCTTGGAAAAGACCCAAATTGCTCTCTGGAGACAGTTTATTCAATTAAGTGTCTCCAACCCAGAATTTTCAATTAGCAGTTCAGTTACTAAGAACTCCTTCATATTGGTTATCTGTAATCTGTGAACAACGACACACCTACAGGAAACAATGTTTGCTTATAGTTCATTCAAAATAGAATCTTTGGGATTTAACAAGTGCAGATGCAGATTCCATTAACATTTATTTTGTACCCACTGAGTGCCAGAAACTGTGTTAAGTACCTGCTCATGAGGATTCGAAGGGAATATTCTGAAAAGCGGAGGATAATGGGGCTTGGAGGCACTGAATACACAAAGCACGAGATCACAAAGACAAATAAAATGGCTCCTTTTTGAAGGAATCCACGAAGATCTTAACTGAACCCACCTAAGGCTTTTCAGAATCTGGTTTCAGGCTATCTAATCGCATCGCACAGTCTTCGTATGAGTTATGTATATGGTAAATTCGTACAGCACTCACTGCTGTGAATGTGTGCCTATTAGCCTTATCTCAAATGACCTTCCCCAATGCCTAAACTCCCACCTTCCTTCAAGGACCAGTTCAGCTCCTATCAAACACACAAAACCTTCTCTGACCAACGTCTCTTAAGTCATCCTTTACCATCCTGCAGGATCCACAGATGGTTACCCAGACTTGGTAATTAATCATATACTACTGTTTACCGAACTTCCCTGAATTTATCTCTTAAACTCCCAATGTGACTTGATAAGAAGGCACTTTGTCTAATATTTCCCTGTATTATCATAAATTCTTGTCACACTGAAACACCTTAACTAAAATCCTTCATAATTAAAGGAAGAACTTAATATCATTCATTTCTTAGCTTTGTCAACTCCTACATCGTAAGAAAGATTCTGTGATGTAAGCAAAATTCTTCTACCTGAAAGTGATGAAATACATATACTTCAGGAAAGACACTAATCGGATGACCTATACCTGTCGATGGCCTGGTTAAACAAAAAATAATCCTACTTAATCACTTTTGTTTCTGGGAAAAAGAAATACCACATCTACAACAAAATCTGTGATTTTTATACACTATTTTCCCTGAAATGTTCTATGTTAATTCAAAACATGGGATTAAATGATTTCACTTATCTACTACACTCGAGGTCAGCCCATCATCTGAAAGGTTAACCAAATTAACCGTGTTGCTGGTTTATCATAAATATAAAAAGTCAAGGGTTCAAAAAATAGATATTTTCTGATATTTATGGCATTAACTTTTAATTCTTTTAGACTGGATTTTCTACGTAACTTTAATTTTTCCAAACTGTTTTATTTTGATCTTTTATTTCAAAATAATATATGTTCATGACTACAAAAACATATAAACATATACAGAAACATATTTGAGTCTTTTAATAGTACTGTTGTATGCAATATATTTTATTGATTTGCCTTTGTTGGTAGTGCATTTCATAATTTTCTCTTGTCATTCCTCTCAATGATAATAAGCACAGTGTTCTGCACAATAAAGGACCTAGTAAATGCAATTATGTCCATCCAGAGGACCCAATTCTATCAGCAAGTGAAATAAAACCTGCCAGACTGGCAGCATATGGTCCAATAAGATCCCTTTCGCTCTCAATTATTTAGCGCCCATTTTCCGTACATCAGAGCACATCTCAATTTGTAAACCGTACTCCACCTGCCTGCTCCAACACATTTAACTCCTCCCTTCTGCCCCTAGGACGGAAGGGCAATGTCTGAACAGCTGATGCCAGAGTTTCGAAAATAAGTGGCCTATCAGAATCACCTGTCTCTGCAAAATCCGCATCTGTTCACTTTAACTCTCAGAAAGATGACCACGCCCAGCAGTGGGGTGTAATAAAAGGAAACGCGGTAGGATGGTTAATCGGACTCATTCCCATCCGCTTGACAGTGAATGTTTGTCAACGTGACTTCAGAACGTCAGAGGGAGGGGGAAGCTGAGCCCAAGCCTCCTGGCTGTGAAAACTTCACAGCTCAACCGAACTATCCCTGGCCCTATTCTCACCGGGTAATGAGCTCATACCATCAAAGCAAGTCATGGGAAGGAAAAAGACAGCATGCTGTTTAAATACCAACCGTGTTAACTCGGAAGCAATACAGCACAATTCGTGTACCTCATGTTCTCTGCTAATTGCTTAAGACATCCTGCCACAGAGGAGACAGCAACAGTAGCCAGGACCTAGTCTTCTTTAAATGCCAGCTCTTAATAACAAACTCCAAAAAGGTCTTAATTGCATTTTACCAGGAGCTCATGAACTTTAAAAGTTGTTAATCAGATTTCCATGTAAATGGAATGACGATTAAAGGTTAAGTACAGGTTTCTGAAATTTCAGGAGTTGAGAATATATTGCCCTTCATAGGGGAAAAAAAACGATCAGCCTTGACAGGAACCAAACATCTTAATTAAACATGCAGAAGTACCATGCTTATTTTTATGTGAAGTTCTATTTTCAAATGTCAAAGTTAATCATGCACTTGACTAAAAATGTGCACAATTCACTCAGCCAGCGAAGAAATGCCTCGGTATTCTTTCCTGAGACAACATCTGCAGGTCTCCAAAAACGTCTCATGGCCCCTCAGACCCGATCCCTGCCCACGCGACACAGAAACCGAAGAATCACAGTGAAATGCCTTCCACACAGAGATCTTAATTGCTCTCCATCTGAGGAGTAATCTAAAGCCACACGTTTTCAATCAAGTCTGCTTCATATTTATGTGGCTCAGGAGAAACACGAGATGCTTCCCCCATAAATTTGCTGCACCTGTGTCCCTGGAGTGACATGTTGACAAATGAACATGACATCTTCTCAAACTCCAATAAGAATTTACGATTCTTGGAAAGAATATATTTGATCAATTATAGTGTCATCACTGTTGAAAGCAAAACCGTGTCTTTGGAGTGCACTCCACAAAATTTGTGAGTGCTTGTATTCCGCAACAGGATATAAATGACAGGTTCCCCAAGCCCCGAGTCAGGTCCTCCTGCTCTAGCACTCCGTCTCAGATTCTCCAGCTTGAGAGGAGCTAGGAGGAGAAGGACTCAGGTGAATAGCTGTGTAGTGCCCTAGCCAAAACAACTGCAGGGCTGGAAATTGGAAAGTATTTGTGGTGTAATATCTAGCTCATAAAAATAAATAATTATTCTTTTAGCTGGTTACCTGCTAGTGGAAGGAAAAATAAAAATCCCTCCTGCAGCCCTACTTTTTCTGCTTTTTGTCCTGATTATACTTCTAATTCTCCCTTCTTTTATTCCTTCTAGGAGTCTGAGAAATCTCCAGTGTTTGCTCAACACAAGGTACCTACACCCCACTTTAATAGAAAAGCATAGGTGCTTAGTGTTCCTACCAAAGCTACAACCACAACTCCTGCTGGAATTATTTCTAGCAATTGTTCTAGTGTGATTACATGTGGCCACAGAGCCAACACAAGTTCTTGTGTCTTAAAGAAATCCAGAAGGGAAAAAGTAATACCGTATAATAATGAGCTCATTTGAGGTGAAAAGAGAGGAAGTAGGGAAGAGTTTTAAGTGGTTCTTTTTGGAAACTGCTCCTGCTGAACTGGGAGGTCCTCTGAGTAGAGTGTGTGCTTTTCAAGCACCAGCACTACCATGGCATCTCCCAACTTTCAACTATAAGGGGCTCCCTCTTCCTGAGGACAGAGTGTGAATTTTACTTTTGATTCAACCCACCATGTGTCAGTAAAGCTTTTAATAAGCAATCTGATTGAGAAAAAGATCTCACTCAATATGGCAAGGCTCTAAGGTGCTGGAAGACGGATGTGCTGAGAAACCACACTTGCTTCCTGCTAGGGGCCCTTTGTGACCAACAGCATATGGGCAGGCGGTGGGTCAGGAGTTCAGAGAGTCTGAGACAACATGTTCTTCTGTAACAGTTTCTCAGTAGAAAAGTATTTCATTCTCCTTTGTATTTCCCCAAAGAAGCTTACAGGGGGGTTGGGGTGTGTGTGTACATGCAATGAATGCCAACTGAATAAATGGTTTTTTGCGGACGAAACCCATAAGCTTGGGGGCGACTGGGCGGCTCAGTCGGTTAGGCATCTGCCTTTGACTCACATCATGACCTGGGAGCCCTAAATCCGGCTCCCTACACAGCGGGCAGTCTGCTTCTCCCTCTCTCTATCTCTGCCCCTCCTCTGCTTGAGCATAGGCGCCCAGGCTCTCTCTCTCTCAAATAAATAAAATCTTAAAAAAAAAAAAAAAAAGAGAAAGAAAGAAATCCATAAGTTTGTCCTCACCAGTACCCTGTTCTCCTAAAGTACCCAACAAGACAATCAGGGCAGGGCTTCAATAAAGACAGAACACAAAATTCTTAGGAACTGGTTTTGTTTTTGTTTTTGTTTTTTTGTTTAGATTTTATTTATTTCTTTGGCAGAGACAGATCACAAGTAGGTAGAGAGGCAGGCAGAGAGAAAGGAGGAAGCAGGCTCCCTGCCGAGAAGAGAGCCCGATGCGGGACTCGATCCCAGGACCCTAGGATCATGACCTGAGCTGAAGGCAGAGGCTTAACCCACTGAGCCACCCAGGCGCCCCAGGAACTGGTCTTTAAGAACAACTTCTCATCAACTATTATCACTGTGATATTCACTTCTAATGAGACTGACCTAGGCAGTGTCTCACACAATTAAGCCACCTCATCCCAATATTTGTGCTTTTATTCATTGAGCTGGACACAGCTGAACAACTGGCTGATTTCCTCCTGCTACAAATTCAATCACTTTTCAAGAACCAGCACAAGTATCCGCTTTACACTGATGTTGCCATTCCTCTCTCAAGCATTTATTGAATATAAGGCCCTGAGCATGTACCGCACACCCCAAGATGCAGGAGACATGGCTTGCCCAGGAGGAGGTCCAAGGATTGCTCAGTGGTCTTCCGTTCCTTTGAACCACAATGTTTAGCTTCTCTGCTAGCTGATACGAATAATGCTATAAATAAAATTAACCTTAAAAATATTACAGTATCACACCAAAAGTATCCATTCAAAAGGAGCACTCGAACAGCTATTTCAGCTGCAGACTTGGCTCTCATTTCCATTCTCCATATTCCCTGGCCTGTTTCTGTGATTTCTTTAATTCATTTAATCAGTATTTAGAAGTGCCTTCTGTAGGGTAGTCACTAACCGAAGTACCTTAGTTTGTCACTGGGCTGCTATGTGGAATGACCCAGTTCTCCAAATCACCTATCATGTCCTTTATCCTGGGCTCTGTGATGACTGATTCCATACCGGCAACAGCTGCAGGCCAACAGAGAGCTCCGAGAACCCGGGAAGGTACATCTGCCATCAGGTATGAGAGGGTCATCTGTACCATTCTGAGCAGCTTGCAGAGCTCAATCCATGATGTCTCCTGACTTGTCTCATACATGAGACACTGATTAGGTAGTCTACAATCTAGTTTTCTCTTATTACCCAATCTACTGGAATAGCCCCATTTGAAGTCTCTCCTTCCTCAAGGTGTTCAATTAATTATATGATCACATCAATGCAAACTACAATGGTGTGCTCCATTAAGCCAAGAGAGCTTATCATTCCTGATAGTGATGTACTTTGACTCAGTGAAGATATAATAATTAGTCCCTATGTTGTTGGCCCTAGTACAGCTATTCCTTTTTCTGGACCCACAAAGCCATTACCTAAACATTTTCTAGCCACACATTGACCCCTCAGAATCTGGTGACCCATATGAAAACACCGTGATTCTAGGATTCAGTTACAGTAACTCACAAGCAGAAATCAGAATTGCTAATACAATGTATAGGCTGGGGAACAGTTGCTTTCATTTCCTTTGCATTTACTTTCAACTGGACAACATGTATTTATCTTTAAATAATAGCCTCCATGGATAAAGGAGAATACACCTAGATTGAATGCAGAATGTAGCATAGCAACCAAAGACAATTCTGGTTTAGTGCAACATGGAAGGAAACAGACAGCTAATATAATTAATTTCTTATAATATATATTCTCAGAGAGTGATGCTATTATAATCAATAATACTTAAGTTAGTAAGTAACATAGTTAAAGAATATAAGCTTGTGATTTGGGACATGGTGGACCAGGGAATAGCTACCGGCACCACTGATGTTTTGTCAAATTCCATTTCTTTAGCGGCCTTAAACACTGCTAGGACCACAGATATATCATTCCATTCTTAAGTCAAAATAGCAGGGAGTTAAAACCCATAAATCTGTAGAACACTAATTATGCATATTATACTGCAGCTTCAAAGGTGTAGTCAGCACTTTCCCATTCAATCACTAGCTCATCCTTCTCCACTGATAGCTTCCTATGTGTGTATCTACCACCTGAAGTTTCAGATCCATCAGCTCTGAAACAGCTTTCCAAGAAACCCAGACTTGTCATAATAAAAGATTCTATAGAAGATAAAGACTATTATTTATTTCTCATGGGTCAGTCATGATACTTCAGGAGAAAAAAAAATCAATGGAACCTAGATGGGGGTATTCTTGAGCTTTGTCACAGATGGGCTGAAAATTGACAAGATAATCATCCTATTAAATAAACATCACATATTGCCACCTTAGAAATATCTTCCATTTGTAGCGCAGAAAAAGTTCTGTTTTTGTAACCTTCAGCCTAACGATGGACCAAAGCAAATCCTCTTAAGGACTGAAGGTAGTGCTGCAGAAATAATTAAGATATAATACAAAACATAAAAGCGGAGTTATTCTAGTATAACCAAAAAATTCTTTCTAGAAATGAATCAAAGAAAACACCTCCTAATCTATGAGAAACTGAATATTTAGAATGTTTTCAGTCCAGTTATGTGTGAACAGGGGTAAAAATGTAATAGCAGCCTGTCTCTAGTTTCTTTAAGATTGACATTTAAAAGCCGCCTGAACCACACAATTTAGAACTTAATCATATATTGTCTTGAAATGTCAGTGCTGTTAAAAATAATATTAGTTTGATCTCTACTAGGAAGCAATCTAAGAATAAGTACCATCTTACACTTTTTCTTTATTTCCTGCATTATAGAGGTTGCTCAATTCCAATGACAGGAATAAGGCACTTTTTATCTAAAAAGAAAATCAGCTGGCTTTCAAAATAAAGTTGTGTGTTTAACTTAGAACATGTAACTCCTAACCATGTGTTACATATTCCAAAGAAAACTTTCTAAAGAGAGGAATACCCTGTTTGTGAAAATAGATAATTAACCAAGACAATGCCTTTAGGAGAGAATACTTGCTTCAATACATGTTTAGAAGCTTACTAACTTATATGTTTAAGATTAATTTTCCTTAGAAATGTTATTAAAATACTTACAACAGGAAAAAAAAGTTAAGAGATTTTTTGGACGCTTTATCAGTAGCCCAGAAGTTAATCACTAAGTTTGGAGAAATGACTTTTTAATTAACAGAAAATGTAATGTTTGAAATACACACTTTCAAATTTATTTTTTTCTTCTTTTTTTTATTTATTTGACAGAGAGAAATCACAAGTAGGCAGAGAGGCAGGTAGAGAGAGGGGGAAGCAGGCTCCCTGCTGAGCAGAGAGCCCAACTCGGGACTCGATCCCAGGACCCTGAGATCATGACCTGAGCCGAAGGCAGCGACTTAACCCACTGAGCCACCCAGGCATCCTTCATGGTGATTTTTATACTCTCACAGCCCGCTACAGATTTTTCTTAGTGATTTATGTTAGGGTCTTTTAAAGCCTCATTCCTATTTATGGTTTATTCTCCTCTCGGAAAAGGTGACGATCCACTCCAGGTATGTGTGTCATGATAAACCTACAGGCATACAGAGGGTGGACACACGTGGACTTTACAGAGTGGAAAGGAGACTGACGAACAGCTAGCCCTTGTAAGGTACTTTTCACCTGGAAGAAAAAGACATGTGATCTACAGAACTCAACCAGTCTCTCAAGACAGAGTTTAAAAACAGACATGTGTTTCAAATGTCCATATACTGCCCATTTGCCCAGAGTAAACACAAAGGCCAGCAGTTCACACATGGAACATTTTGTTGGCTGTTCTGTCATTATTGCTAAGAACATGTTTCCACAGTGTACATTTGTTAGACTGTCAGTCGCTGTCAGTAACCCATAATGGTGGAGAGTCAAAGCCATCTGGTTAAAAATAACTTTTAGAAGGAAAAGAACTATTATCCACCCTCCGGGGCACGAGCTATTCTGGACATGGGACACAAGCAGAGAGCTGACGGGGTTGGGGTGTGGCGGTGGCAGTGGCTGCTTGGGCTGACACTGCTTCACACTCTATGCCTGGGCTGTGGTACTGGGCCACCTCTGTGGTCCCCAGCGTTCTCCTCAGACACAGCACGTACTGCTTCGCATCACTGTAAATGACTTCCCTATATTTCTTAGGCCCCAGGGTACCCACTGCCTCACATTTTAACATATCTAAAATAGTGACAACGGCTCACAAAATAATTATCTACAGTTGTTTTATATAAAAGATATACACATTTAAGTACTTTTCCTTTACCTTCCTAACCTTACATTTCTTAGTATCTTAGCATTAAGGACCCTGCTGTAACGTCTATTGCTAATGAAGCTCTATTCCTCTTCCCTCCTCTCTGCTTTTCTCCCCCCACCTCGCCCCTTCCTATGTCTTCAGCTGTTCTTCATGTACTTCTTTTTCACGGCGAACGCTGGGTTGTTCAACAAATCAAATGCATTGGACTAATTACCAGACCCTCACCTCTTCTCAGTAGGCAAAAGCTTAAAAGCAACACAGCAATGGGAATACAATTAACATTACAGAACTGTACACTTTAACATGGTTAAGATGGTACATTTTATGTTATGTGTCTTTTAATGATTACAATTTAAATAAAAAGAAGAGCAAGGCACACGGTCTCTCTGGAGTCGTCCTGTTACACAGTTATGTCTTCTCAACTCAGAATCGTTGACTTTGTTCCATCACCATCGGTCAGCTACAGGCTAAGCACGTCTACCCTAGTGACACACTGTTAACCAACATCTGGAGACCCGAACTGAAGAAACATCAGAACTGGGGGTCCATCTTGACCCTCATACAGCAGTTCACTGAGGGGCAACTGTCCATTCAAACCCCTCAATAAATGCCTGTGACTCTTTCTTCGTCTCCAGGTCTTAAATAAAATATGACTGGGCATGAGGGAGAATATACCAATAGGCAAAAAAAAAAAAAAAAAGAATGAGGTTCAAGAGTATGAGTCTATCAAATGAAAAAAGAAAAATTCATCTGGCCAAGAATGCAAGAAAGAAAATTAATAAGTAAAATGCTAGCAAGTTACCTGAGTTAATAAATATTCAATTAATCTGTGTTGAACATATACATTTATAATCCCCTTTGAAGCTAATGAAAATAAGATTAATAGAGGTTCATGACCTAAGTTGCAAGTCAATACAAAATCTGGAAGAGGAAAGGAGAAACAAACATCAGACTTTCAAGTTACCATGTTAAGTTGGTATCAGACTCTAGCACCCCACACAGTCTTTCCCATATTTGCACTAAAATATCCACGAGTGCGAAAGAAGGCCAAAAACCAGCTCACCGTGCTCAAACTCTGGCCCACACACAACTACTGCCAAAACCATTAAAGAACTTGCGCGAATACAAGGCTGAGGGAATGGGGTTAAAACCCACACCTTTTTGGTTTACACTTAATGGTTTACCTGCGACACCCCTGGAAGCAAAGTTAGTCTGCTCGCCTGGGAGTGGGTACAAAAAGCCCTCCCTCCTCTTCCACTGTCCATAGTCTCCAAATCAAACACAACTGAGCAACACTGATGATTACACCGACAATGACTTGAGGCAGCAGCCCTCCCGCTACCACCTCATTAGCAGCACGTCTTGTCCTACAACCATTAGAAAGACCCCTTCAGCACGTGCACCCCAATGTTTATGGCAGCAATGTTCAGAATAGCCAAACTATGGAAAGAGCCTAGATGTCCATCAACAGATGAATGGATAAAGAAGGTGTGGTATGTAACACCACGTAGCCATCAAAAGAAACAAAATCTTGCCATTTGCAAGGACATGGATGGAACTAGAGTGTATGCTAAGCGAAATAAGTCAATCAGAGAAAGACGATTATCACATGATCTCACTGATAGGAGGAACTTCAGAAACAAGACAGAGGATCCTAGGGGAAGGGAGGGAAAAATGAAACAAGATGAAACCAGACAGGGAGACAAATCCTAAGAGACTCTTAATCTCAGGAAAGAAACTAAGGGTTGCTGGAGGGGAAGGAGGTGGGAGAGATATGGGGGGGCTGGGTGATGGACATTGGGGAGGTATATGCTATGGGAGGGGGGAGAGCCTTTCCCATGATGCAAGCTGCCAGCAAGTAGGAGAGGCCTAGCATGGGGCTCTGTCAAATAAAATCCTCTTAGGTAAAAGATGAGAGATAAGAGCAAAAATAATCATGGAAAATGCATTTCTGTTTATTTTCATAGGCCATCTATTCTCTACATATCAGGGAGTCAAGCAGAATTGAAGGCTGAAGATTCCATCTCCAGGAAATAGATTTGCATTATATAAAAACCAGGAACTGAGCTTGCAGATAGACACATGACACTGATTTTTAGCGGTAAACCCCAGAAAATGATTTCATTAGCACACAAATGTTTTAGTAATAAGCTCAAAAGCAGTCTTCATATTCCAATTGTCGGCACAGGTCTAGGGGGATTTCCTCTCCTTGGAGAGTGAGTAAATGGGAAAAAGAAAAAGTGAGCAAGAAAAATTTCAAGAAACTAGAAACGACAAAATGTCAATAAATTCTGCCATGTCCGGTAGCATACAAGAAGAACATATGGCCTCTTGTAACAATAAAAGGAATCTTTGAAAACAGGCTAAAAAGAAAAGACACCAGGATCAGATTTAAAAAAAAAAAAATGGACAAAGCAAAGATAAGAATTGCAAGGAAAACAGAAATGTTCTAACAAGAGAGAAACTTACAGTAAGTGTAGCAGGTTAATAATTTATATACTGTAAAGTTAAATCAGGGGTGCAAAAAACAAATTTGAGAAGTATTCCCAAATGTAGATGGAAATAACAACAAAGATTGAAAGGACTGAGAACAGATGATGGCCATCAAGATTTAAGAACAGGGATTCAACCCAAGAATTCTAGAAATAAGACTTTAAAAAAAAATCATGTTTACATATGTACACACACATACACAGAAACAACACACACACCATGAGTTATACTTTCTTAAACTAGGGGAAAAATATCACATACAAAACAAAAGAATCTACCACATCTGGGGGGGGCACAAAGGGGGAGTTATGAAAATGAAATGACCCTTATCTAGTTGGATCTCATTTGTGATGTAAATGAAATTGGCCAGAATAAAGAACTTCTAAAATGAACAAAAATTGAGGATAGCTTTACACTTTCTCCAACATTATATGATAAAAGACTACCAAACACTGTCTATAGATTTTTAAGAGAAAAGAGAGGGTCCACAACAAACAAACAAACAAACAACCTCTCATTTACAGAAACTCAAAGAACATAACTTGAGAGTCTTCAAAGAATAAGGAACCCGTGTTCTCAAGAGCACGCTGGTTCCTCAGGGCTGTGCTAACAAACCGAGTGGCTTAAAACAACAGAAATTACTCTCACGGTTCTGAAGAGATCAAGTATGAAATCAAGGTGTTGGCAAGTCCACAGCTCTCTGAAGGCTCCAGGAAAGCCTACTTCTTTGGCACCTCCTCGTCTCCGGGGCGACTTCGAGAACCATCACTTTAATCTCTGCCTCCAGTGTCACATGGCATCCTTCCCATCTCTTATCTCTGTATCCAAATTTTCCCCTTAAAAGGACATTGATCTTCATTTTTTAAAAAAGATTTTATTTGTCAGAGAGAGAGAGCACACGTACAAGCAGGGGAAACAGCAGGCAGAGGGAGAACCAGACTCCCCGCTGATCAAGGAGTCCGACGTGGGCTCGATCCCAGGACCCTGGGCTCGTGACCTGAGTCGAAGGCAGATGCTTCACCAACTGAACCCCCTGGTGCCCCAGGACATGAATCTTTAGAGCAGGGCTCACCCTAATACAGTATGACTTCATTTTAACCAGATTACATCTGCAAAGACTTTACTTCCAAATCCGGTCACATTCACAGGTAGCAGCAGCAGGACTAGAACCTATCTTTTTGGAGTACACAATTCTACCCATGATGTCACGGAGGGGGAAGGAGAGGGAGAGGCTCAGGTACTCTAGGTTACCGAAGATTAATCGAAATTAGGACTCAGGACACAAGGAAGTCACGACACAAAGGACTGCTGGTCTTTCCCAGCCTTAACATTAAGAAAGGAACTGGACTGAGAGCAGAACACAGTGGGCACTGTGGGCTGAGAACACTCTGCTGACCTGTGCCCTCCCTCTTCTGCCCTTTACCTACAATCACTTATTTTGACTCACCATCGAAATGTTTCAGTTAGACACTTGAAACAATAGCAGTGTTATTCTTTCTACCACTAATAATGGCTCGACTATTTTAAGCACATTTGGGACAATATTCCAGGAGAGCTACTAAATAGAAAGTATATTGTTCTCTCTAAAAAAGAATAGCTACACAGAGCAACATAATAGCCTTTTTAATTTTTTTGGCCTAGAAACTTAAGAATTTCACATTTCTGAAACTTGTACTAAATTACTTCAATCACTGCAATTTTTTTTAAAATGAAGCTTCTCTCATCTAGGTCTAGGACTATGACTGTATTATATATGCTTAAAAATAATTAGGATCTAAATTCAACTACGCTTTTAAAAAATCAAAAATAAATAATACAAATGAAAGTTAAAAATTATCCCTGGGATATAGAATTCTGGGTGATTTTTAAATTTCATATTTTATATACTTTCTCTTTCTAAACATGTCTATAATGAACATACAACTACATTTATAAGCAGAGTAAAATGGCTTATTTAAATAAGTGCATATAATTTTACATTCCCAATAGCAGGACAATTTTATGACTTAATGAAGCAAAAGTTTAAAGAAGGAAATTCACTAAAATGTAAATGACACTTATTTCTAGGTGCTGGGAACATGGAAAAATTAACTTGTTTCTGTATTTCCTAAGTTTTCTGTAATGAGCATGCCTTACTTTTGTAACATGAAATAATAATATAGGAAGAAAGTGGGGAGGGGACGTGCCCAGTGGACTCTGCAGGAAGAAAACACTGAATCCACCTTACAGATTTCCCATCTGTAAGATCTCTGTATATATTCTGGTTGGGGAATAAGCAAGCAGAAGTCTCTGATTGCCTAAAACACTGTGTAATAGCAAGGAATCAACAGTGATGTTTTCATGCCTCAATATGCTTTAGAAAATTATATATCTTCCAGAACATAATAGTGTAGAGCCAAAATACATCTGAATATAAAAAATGATGAAATGCTTAGTTGACTAGGCCAGACTCACTTTAAAATGGGAACAGAAGCTGCCAAAGCAAACCAAAAGCTGTTTTTCTCCTTTAGTCCTTGACTTGCGGTTAAAAATCCAACATTAAACCTGCCAAAATGTTCCTGGGACTTCAAAGAGATAAATAAATCTATGTAAATTTAGAGGGAGCCTCAGGAGGACAGGTGAAAGTATCAGAAACAGAGAACTTTAGAAAGTTACGTAGTAACAAAGGCTCAGCGGGTTCAAGTGTGGAACTCTTGATTTCGGCTCAGGTCCTGGTCCTGAGTGGTGGGGTTGCTCCCTGCTCAGCATGAAGTCAGCTTGAGGTTCTCTTTCCCTCTGTTCCTCCCCTCCTCTGCCACTCTCTCTAATAAGTAAATAAATCTTAAAAAAAAAAAAAAAAAGTATTTCTTAAAAAAAAGAAGCAAACAAAGTAATGCTACGGAGTCTTGGTTCTAGACTCATTCCCATTGCCAGAATGTGAGCTTCACCTCTTGACAGTTTATCACTCCACACTCTCAAAATAGTCCCAAATCAAGAATATCATCACTGCTTATCTGGGAAAAGTAGAGGTTGTCCTTATTCCTCTCAGAATAAGGACTGGGTTCAGAGATCGAGTCCATGGCCTCTGAAATTATGTGTGAGGATGGATCGGTTCTGATACTATTATAAAGCACAAAAAGTAAAATTTTAAAAACACGAAGATAAGAATCAAAGCTCCCAATTCATTTTTATTATTCAGAAATAAAATTACTTTGTCCAATCACTAAGAGTCTCTAGATGCTTAATCCTGTTTCTGTCTTTATTTTGTCCAGGATAGGTAGCTGCGAGCATGACTTGAGAAGGGACACCCGTCTGGTCAAGACAGAAGCAAGCATGTGTTCGCTAGCTCACAGTGACCAAGCTGGAGAAGAAGCCACCTGCATTTCACAGATAAGCCTGCTTTAAAAAGCTGGGAATAACCATTCAAAATACCATCAAATCACCAGAGAGAAATTTACAGCACAAAGAATGGAGCACAAATACAAAAGCGGATCTCCCAATCCTAAAAAAAAAACTGGACAAAGTCCCCTTTTAAATAAGAAAATCATTTTATTGACAGTTTTTGGTTGTCATTCTATTGGGCTGAGGGGAGAAAAGGGTTGGTCCAGCTTAATGGTCTCGGGTACACGCAGAGAGAATGCAGAGGCCAGAGAGAGAATGTGTGCGGCATTCCCACTCACAACCAGAGAGGGAAGGCTAATCACAGTAAGGGGGAGGGCTGGCTCTGCTTGAGAGTTTAGAGACGTCTTCTTTACCAATGTCATGAGAAAGTCATCACCAGGGAATGTAAAAACTATGTTTCATTGTCCAGGTCTCGGGGGAGGGGGGAGCTGTGCATAGTGAGTTGCTTTAACTCCCTACCAGGATTCTAATGCACAGCCCAGGCTGAGAACCACTGAGGTAGTGGAAAAGAGCCCCAGTGCAGAAATTAAACCCATAGTTTCTCAGACTGGCCCTAACAGTTTTTGGTTGTGTTGACCCACACAGTTCAAAGCCTTACACCAACACAACTGCAAGAGAAATCATATGTACAACTCTTTCCTAGCTCTTGAAGGTTTTAGAACCTCAGATGTGAGTTCACTGTAAAGCACTTTCACATATTCCAGCAATCCTTCTCAAATACAATATTTACTAAGAGAGAGATTTCAGGGACTCTTGATAAATCTGAAGATCAGAAACCTATGACTGCATATGCACACTTGAGTGGATTCTATAATGAGTTTAGGAAAATTTCAATTTGTCAGAATATAAGTTGAAAACTTTGAGAGATGCTGTCTTATAGAATCAAGTGTATGGCAGGAGAAACTTGGCAATCAGTACACATGATTCAGAAACATGAAAAAAAAATACGCACACAGGAAATCATAGTCATGTCCCCAAAGCTGTGCCCAGTGCTTAAAAATCTGTTCTATTTAAAATAAGATGTTTATATGCAGTTAATCTCTAGGCAAACAGACATGATTAAAAGAACCTCCAAAATGTGTGAGTTTGAGATCTCCCCAAGTTGTGTGACTTTAAAAATACAATCTATCTGCTGAGATCTCTCAATCCATCAGCCCAGACCTTCCTCGTGAGCCCCCAGATGCCAGCTCTGTATCTCATGTCTCAAAACCACCACAAACTTAATATGGCCAAATAAAGCCCAAATCTCCTCTCCCTTTCCCCAATCTTAATGTGGCTCTTTCACAACATTTAGGACTCAACTCAAACGTCATCTCTTCAACAAGAGCTCAATGACCACCCTAGCCTAAGGAAGACAATTCCAGAAGAAACCACACCCTGCAGTGTTGTTCCTTCATAGTCTCTTTCCACAAGAACTGACCAGAAAGGGGTGCCTGGGTGGCTCAGTGGGTTAAGCCTCTGTCTTTGGCTCCGGTCATGATCTCAGGGTCCCAGGATCGAGCCTTGCATTGGGCTCTCTGCTCAGTGGGGAGCCTATTTCCCCCTCTCTCTCTGCCTGCCTCTCTGCCCATTTGTGATCTCTCTCTCCCTGTGTTAAATAAATAAATGAAATCTTTAAATATATATATATATATATATATATATATATATATATATATATATATACACACATATATAAAAAGAACTCACCAGGAAGGAAATTATCGTCTACATGTGTGAGTTTACTGTCTCCATCTCTGGTATTCTATGCCATTCATTGCTGTAGCCCCAGCATGTAAAACAGTATCTGGTACAGAGTCAGTCCACAATAAAGATGACTCTCCAACTAACCTTGTTTGTGTCCAAATAGAGGCATTTAGGAGGAGGGAAATTCAAGAAGATTAATAGCAAAGGAAAAAACTACCCACAGATGGTCAGGCTTTTTCAAAGATTTTCTCTTTTATAGACCTGAGGCTCCATTTCCACCATATGTAGACACTCACTCTGGTACAGTCAAGTCCTTCACGCTCCACTTGCTACTTTCTGCTTTGATCCTTCCTTTCTGGTTTCCTTGGTCCATTATGCTATCTCTCATCCAGAATCTCCCTTGTCCTATTGGATTAAAAATTCCTTTGGTCACCAGCTTGACTCCATAACTTGGCTTTACCTGAAGACAACAACTGGACAGAACCACTGGCCAACCACCGTCAGCGAGTGAGCTTACATTCTACTCGGATGCAGCCCTGCTTCTCAGCACACCTTTTTTACCATGCTACCAGTACTCGGGGCTCCTGGGAGCAAGAGAACAGGAAGTGATCACAATTCCCTGAACCACATAGTTTCTGGGGTCTGTCATTTGTCCCTGGTCCTGACACAATGGTCAAAATAAAGAAAATACTCCATCACAAGCTTCCTTTATTCCCTTACTGTAAACACTTCTGGTAGAGTTCAAGCTTTCTGTACATGGAAGGTAACACCTCACTTCACTATGGCCTTCCACTTTAAGGGGCCATGTTCCAGCTGACCTTTCTGGGCACAGAACTTTGAGAGATAAAGATGAAGCCCCAAGGCCCATGCTTGGTTCTGGCCCCTCGTTGAAGACAGGAAGATGGGGGGAATTTTCCTGAAGGCCAACTAGTCATATCACCCACCAACACCCCCAGGGGGCAAGCCAACAGGCTTGCAAATGAATCTGCAAAGACAAACACTTACCCAGGGGATTGGCTGGATTCTGCACCTATAACCATGGGAAGGGTCACCGAGAAGTTTTTGATACTTCATTTCCACCACCAGAAGTGAGTGACGACTCAGGTGCAACTAATATGCACTTCACAGACCGAGGCTTTACCCACAGGCCTTTCTGATTCCATCCAAGCCTACCCAGCTGCTCTCCAAAGAGCAGAGCTGAGCCCACCACATTCAGCATTCCACATAAGAGTTTACCAAAAAGCAGGTGTGCTAATGTCCATCTTTCCCCTGGTGCTGGGTCTCTCCTGCCAGAATTTCTGCAAACCCATCCTTCTGCATCTACCACTTGCATTTCTTAACCAGTCTAGCTGGACAAATGCTTTGCCTCTGGTAGATTACCTGAGGACAAGAGCTGTGGGACACCCCCCACAAGGAAATGAATGGCTTTCGAACTAACTCCAGACCTCCTTTCCCAGCAACCATAGTTTCTCACTCCTCCACTTGCCCAAAACCCTCACCCCCAAAGACATGCACTTCCTACCATAGAGTATGTTATCATTACACTCATTTCCGATCAATGGTGCTCTCCCTTATCTTTCACTGGTCAACCGTATCAACCTTCACTACCACCCACCTACTGGACCGCGATCATCTCAAACTCCAATGGGTGTAAACCCATTCATCTGCTCTTCTTGAGAAACAGCAGTACCATCCTTTTAGTTACACAAAGCTTGGTCAGCTTTTATTTATTCCTTTCCTCAATATCCAGCCAATCTTCAAGTCCCTCAAATGCCTTCTCCTTGTATCAAAATCTATTTACTTCCACCCTGTCCATATTTCACTTTGTCCACTAACCCTTCGATCACAAACCCCTCCTTATCTAATAGGTTCTCTCCTTGAGCTGTATAAATAGGCTCCAATCCCATCTCGAGCTCCCCTGCGTCCATCTGCCACCCCCACTACGCTGAGGAATCCCTCCTGTTTCCAAAGCACTTCCGGACTGTTCCAGCATTTAGCACATCATGTTGTCACAATTTATGTGACTGACTGCCCACCACTGAGGGCTCTTTAAAGCAGAGGTTCCAGGTTTTCGACTTCAAATCTCCACAGTATTATAAATTTCAATAAATGTTTATCAAGAGAATAAATCCTCCCTATAAATCCTCTCTAATAACTGTCCCTTTCTAGTCTCATGGTCCTTACAAAAGGGTCTTTCTAATTGGCCTTGAGTCTTATCCCCTCCAGTTCATCATTAAAACTACATCCAACACATCCTTCCTAAGACAGCAATTTCATAATATCAATTCCAGAGATTTAAAAACATGTATATATGCAAGAGACACACACACACACAAACAAACAATGAAAAAATCTCCAGTGGCTCCCACTGCTCCATGGCAGGACTCATCAGTGTCTGATCGTTAGTACTAGATCTGAAGGACCATGTGGGCGGAATTTCTCTCACAGCTTTCTAAGATGGCTTACGAGAGAACAACTCCGCCAACAGAGCTACACTCTCCCCTGCTCAGCCGCAGGTCTCTCCCCTTAAAAATTCCCTCCTCTGTACCATTCACGGGCCCTATCCCTCAGAGGATGGATTAGAGCTTTACACGGAATGATAAATGCTTCTTTAAGATGTTAGAAACTCTTGCTCCCGAAAATATAAAACTGAAAGTCTGTAGCTGGGATTTCTAGGCCCTCTGCGATCAGCCCCAACCTACTGACGGGGCTTGTCACTCATCCATGTCTTAGACGCACAGCCTCTGTGCCAGCTCCTGCCCTGTCGTCCCTCCCCCAACACACTCCTTGTCCTCTCCTGCCTCGACCTTTTTTGGCACTGCTTCCCCTCTGTAATGCCGCTTCCATCCTGAAGCGTTTTCCAGCCACTCCATAATTTCCCCTTCCCTTTACTTCCCCAGTACCTGGAGTCCCTATGACTGGTTTGGCACCTACCACTCCAGCTGTTCAAGTTACAACTTTTGAAATAAAAGATTTCAACCAAAATCTCCCCGTAGGACTAAAATACCTCCAGTCAGGTCATGAACACTGATGGCCAAATGGAGCCTAAGAAGTTAATCCCGAAGCCAAAGTGCCTGAAAGGAAGAGGGAATTGAACAGGCAGCCAGGGGCGGAGATAAAGGTAGGAAGAATAACAAAGTAAAAGCCTTCATAAAAGTACCGGGCTGATTCTAGTACTTTCTCTGCATCCCTTAATATGTCACCCAGGAACAGTGAGACTCAGTAAAAGCATGAAGAGAAATAAGATAGTCCTTGTAGTTTTCAGGAACTACAGTTAACTTTTTTTTTTTTTTTTTCAAGTTTAAAAGGTAGTTGGTGTTACCGATGCAAGACCCTGGCTTGGGAATAGTTAAAATAGGGCAGGGGGGCGTGGAGGTGGTGGGTGCAGGTGTAGGAGAGGGTTGCCAGCAAGTGATTATTCAATTGAATCACTAAACTTTTTTTTTTAAATGCTTTTAAATGAACACATTTAATTAAAAGGAAAAAATAAATAAAGAGGCTCATGAGAAGCATTGTGCAAAGCTGACTTTGGTTTCTTTGAGCCGTCTGAACTGAGTGACAGATGGAAGAGTTACCCGCAGAGTTAGAGTCACCATGATTACTTTATTGTTCGAAATCTCTACACGTTCCACAATTCAACAGTGAGGCAGATGCAGGGGAAACACAGGAAGGGTCACCTGAGCTAGGAGACAGAGAGACTCCCACTACGTCTTTGCTCCTTTTGTCTTATAGACTTTATGTCTCTTAATAAATTGTGATTCTTTCACCAGTGACAGACCAGTGATACATCTTTTTTGGTTCCAGGTAATCATATGTCAGTAGTTAGAAGACAGCTTTGTGTAGAATCATTATCATCATAAACACACACACACAGTCAGAAGTAAAAACAATCCTGGAATCCAAATCTCCTGATATCGGTATTGTCTGACGTGCTATAAGCTCGTCAACAAAAATGCTGAAGAAATGACCCAGTGTTACATGTAAATAATAGGATATCAAAAAAGTTTTTAGATGAGGAAGACATAAAGAAAACAATTCAATACACCCTAAGCATAAAAGGTCAGGGACAAAGTCACTTTTGGTCATTGTGACAATTTTGAGTGCCCAACACAGTGCCTTGCAAATAGCAGTCATTTCATAAATTAATTTGCAAACAAACATTTGGAGACGAAAATCTGGCTGTTGAACTTAGGGTCAAGGCTGGCAGCCTAGAACCCAGCCAGCAGGCCGCAGCAACAGTGCACAGCAGCAGAGCCGGTGGATCACATCATCAAAACCTCTTGGATGCCTCCTAAAAAGGCAGTCATCTAGGCTCTTCACTGGCTAAATGTATTAGAATTTCTGGGCTCAGGACCCAGGAATCTCAACTTCCAACAAGCATTCCAAGGGGATTCTCCCTGCCTCAAGGCTTGAGATCCTGAGTGTATGAGAAATTAATGACCTGCATTGGAGGCGAGGGAAAGAAAGGAGCAGCACAGAAATCAAAATTTAAATCTAAAGAACATACGGTATTACAGAGAGAAGAGACAGAACATGAGCGATGGAGAGGATAAAAATAAGGGGAAGTTAGTTATCAACTAAGGTAAGAACCATTTAAATATAAATGTACAAACATTAAAGAAGCAGCTCTGAGGAGCCCTGGGATGAAGGATTAATTCCATTAGTGTGCAAGAGGCCAGGAGGACCAGAAGAGACATCATTAGGATAATTAAATAATTAACACACATAGGATTAAAATTCCTCTTGGGGAAAATGATAATGAACAAGAAACACCTAATGTAGTTTCACAAATGACTCTTCAAATATCTACAGACAAAGACAGATCTGAACTAAATATGGAGGAAAGTGTAAAGTATCTTGCTACAGTCAGCTAAAACTTACAAAAGAGTCAGAGGTAGCAAATTAATTCATGCTACTCAAATAAGTCAGACATGAGAAGATGAGCTTTTAAAATCACCAAGGGTGGGGGGTGGGGAGGAAGATGGGGGAGGGGGGAGAAAAATGCTGCTAAAAATGGAGTAGGGGATGGAATTAATGAAGACTAAACCAGCTCAGAAACTGAACTAATTCCTTTTAATATGTCTTTGACAAGAAAAATGAAGAAGACATATTTGTATAATTAGAGAGAATGAAGACTTTGCAGAAATAGCGGCTGACAAAAAGCAGATGGGGAACACTTGACAAAACTGAACTCCAGTCGATCGGCAGGCCTGCATGATGGGAAGCGAGGCCTCTTAAGGGAATTCACTCACATACTTGAGGAGTCATTTACAATCGTTAGGGAAAGATCACAGAAAAATGGGGAAACAGAAGATCTGAAGGCAAAAAAATTCCAACAAAACATCCTATCAATCTTAAAATGGTTACAAGGAAAGATGATGGCAAATGTTAGTGGTAAAAGCAGTGACATTTCCTCCCGTTCAGACTGCGGGCTCCATGAGGCCAGAGACGTTCTTCACTGTGCGACATGAGCACCAAGTTCAGAGCAACAGCAAGTGATCACCAGATAGCAGAACGTGTATAAAGACAATGGTACCAAACTTCTGCCTTTCTTCTGAGCAGAAAATTGCACCACAGAGGAGGTGATATGCCCATTTTTTTCTCTTGTGTGTGAAATAATGTAATAGGAAAAGGCAGAATACATGAACATCTGGTAGCCAATTAAATCATAAACCATGGTCAGAATAAAACCCTAAACACTCTAGAAAGATAGAGTAAATCTGAGAAACTATAAAATAAAAGCAAAAAAATAAAAATAAAAATAAAAATACAATATATACCATAAATATGAGCAAATATTCTCAGTGCTTTCTTTACAAAGAAATCCTCCAAGGTATTTGGAGAGCATACTAAGCTCAAAGAGAGGCCAAAAGTAAACAGAAACTGTAAAATCTACCTTTACTCTGATCGTTATAAGTCAACAAATCATGGAAGTGTCTCACACACACATTCCATCCCAACCTCTATGCAACGTCAAACACCCAAATACTTTTTCAATTAATTTATGCTCGATTTATAAACAGAGCAGACAGCAAATTTATACAAAGACATATGCTTTCAGGAGGCTGACACTAAGCTAACGGGAAACGGTCTCAAAGTTATAAACAGACTAAATGCTACATTCCCCACAAGCTAAATTAAAAGGAGGAAGACTCCATCTCTGGGCATCTTTAGGTATCTCTTTATGGAGGCTCTAGTGTATTCCATGCAAGACGTAATGAAAACAACACCCCGTTTAAGCCAAATTGAAAGCCACTTAACTCCCATACAGGAAAGGTATATGACACTTAGGAAGACTGCTTCCGTCAGAGCTCAGGTCCTCTATGGCCTTAAGGATTAAGCTAGCTGACTATCCCTTAAGATAAGAGCTCTGTTCAGCTTTTGTTTTTGACCATATCACCTCCTCTCAGGACAAAGGAGATGAAAAGGAATAGGAAAAGGGTAATGGCCCTGATCACTGAAATGGGGGAGGGGTTTTCATCACTGCTAAGTCTTTATGCCGAGTACTATCATCTATATGAATACCAGTTAGAGTCAAATTCAAGACCTCGCTCAGAGGGCCAAGCTCCATGGGGCTGGATGGGCAGGCATAGACGGGCCAGCCGAGAGAGCAGACAGGGAGCACAAGGAAGGCCAAACCACTCTAGGTCTGACCCGTGTCATATCCTGTTTGTCTAGAGGCCAAGAAAAAAAAAAAATCTTTCAAAAACAATCAAGCTGATATAAGAGCATCGATCTCTTGAAATAACCAGCAAGGATAAATTCTATCTCCTTAAAACAAAGCGGAACAAAACACATGCAAAAAAAAAAAAAGTGCTGTTTAAGAAAATTCAAAGACCCTTATTCTACCTCTAGGAGTAAAAGACTGACAAGAACAAATTAAGAGATTATTTCTATAAATTCACTGTTGTGAATAATGCTGCAACCAAAATGTCGATCGATGAATGGATAAAGAACATGAACACACACACACACACACACACACACACACACACACACACACAGTACAATATTATTCAGCGAGAAGAAAAAGGAAATCCTGCCATTTGCAAAACATGGGTGGACTTGGAGGGCATTATGCTAAGTGGATGTGTAGAATTTTACATGTGGAATCTTTAAAGAAAAAAAGTCAAACTCATAAAAAGGAAGAGTAAAAAAGTGGTTGCAAAGGGCTAGAGGGGATTAAGGGAATGCGGAGAGGTTGGTAAAAGGGCCCAAACTTCTAGTCATAGACGAATATGGTCAGAGGATCAAATACTTAAAAAAAGAAGAAAAGAAAAAAAGTAAGAGTTAATGGGGGGGCGGGGAGGGGGGGGGTGGAGAAAATCTAAGCAAGGACTTGCCACAAAGGAAAAGAAAAAAACCAAGCACTTTAGCAAGTTTAGTTATTCGCTTATTCATTCAACACAATCCAGGTAGGCCAAGAAGCAATGGCAGAAACTTTTACCTCACCCAGATACTTCTGGAAATGAACACATTTCTAAATAATGAAGCACTGTTTTCCAAAAATGGATGTCCGTGGACCATCTAAAACTTGAGTGACAGAAATACAGATGCCTGTGACGAGGAGAGAGCATTCCATAATATAAATGCGTTTGGAGTGTCATTTGACTGCTATCGTTAGCACAATATTACCTAATTTATCTGGTAACCTGGACCGCTCAGAACTTAAAGGACAGGAAAGAAAGAGACATCTCAACGGGCAAACTTGACTGAAGTTATAAACCCCACTGAAGCGCTCAGGCAGTGGATGCCAGTGAGTGGTCTCCTGCTTACGGATTCTACCCGCGATTCCAGTGGCCTTGGCTCCTGCCTTGCAAGCTTACACCACAGTAGCTGGGCAGCTCAGAAGGGACGAGAAGCTTGTCTGAGACAGACATAATAAGTGTCTAGATAGGATAACCTACCAGCACACGGCAAGGGGAGAAAGACAGATGGCCTGAAAGACAGACAAGTGAGACAGAAAGGAATGTAAGTCTGGGGCTGGTTCGGAGTGCAGACAACAGTGTACGGACTTCTGGAGGGGACAAGGGGACCTCCGACACGCCCCAACGCACTGAGTCAAGGGCAGTATGCAGAGTGCGAATGAAGCATCAGTTCACCAGGTTCAAAATGACGGTCCTTCAAACCACCAAGGTAAGTCTCAATGCTCAGGATTTTGTGGCAAAAAGACCTGGAAGAGTTCAGAGCACATAACCCCAAAATATGCCATTTGGGCCTATCTTGAGTGAAAGCCACGTGAAAAACAGCAAATAGAAGAAAAACACTCTGACCCTCCTTCTTTTTCTTAAGAGCAGGAGACGAAACTCCTCCATGAAAGCTTCCTCCCTCGACCAGAAGGAGAGTGACATGCTGACCGTCAAGGGCGACCCGCTGGGAGTGAAAGAACTACACACGCAAATAGGTCTCGTTAAAACGATGCTCATCTTCCTAATTTAGCCTCCTCACACAGTTCACTCCTCCACGGTTGCCTTTCTTCAACCTCATATAACAAAGTGAGTAGATTAGCCGTGCCTTTGAGCCTTTCTTTATGAGGGGTCCCATGTCCTATAAAATTTCCATGAAAAACATTTGTATGCCTTTCTCCTCTTTTTTTTTTTTTTAAGAATTTATTTATTTATTTGACAGAGAGAGATCACAAGTAGGCAGAGAGGCAGGCAGAGAGAGGAGGAAGCAGGCTCCCTGCCAAGCAGAGAGCCCGAAGCGGGACTCGATCCCAGGACCCTGAGGTCATGACCTGAGCCGAAGGCAGAGGCTTAACCCACTGAGCCACCCAGGCGCCCTGCCTTTCCCCTCTTAATCATCTTTGTCCATTTTCAAACCCAGCCAGGGACCCTAAAAAGGAAGGAAAACTTTTTCCACTCCTACACGGCTAATTTGAGAAATACATTTTATAAGCTTTTCCACTTAAAAATGTTAGAATACCACCTTTGGTACTTAAAGGAATGAGATCTTGCTTTCTGAAATATTAAGCTGCAATGAAAGTCAGGTTCCTAGACAGTGCGTAAGAAAGTAGACATTACCAATCTTCTTTTTAGAGAAAATAGGATACCATAGTTTAGAGTTTGCTTACAATAAAGCAATCATTCTCCATCAGAACTAAGACTGCCATTTAAGGAAGAAAAAAAAAAAAACAGTAAGGATAAAGCTTTAATTACAAAAACAAAGAGCCATATGGATTTGGCTATTATGATAGCACAATCCCAAGGTCTGTGAAATGCAACTCATTTCAGTCCTGGCACACAAGCCTTAAAAAATGGTTAAATAAGCTCAAAGTATCTTTGAGGCAACAATTGCCCACTGGGTTTCCGATTTTTTCGGCACTGAATTAAAAGTTAATAGATGTTGCAGGCAGTTCCTGTGCATCCCTTAATCTGCAACCCCCCAAACTCTGAGAAATAAAAGCAGCTCCTACCATGGCTTTGCAGTCTGGAGGGGCAGCAAAATGACATGGTGGGGGAGCTTTGAAGCTTGTTAATAACAGAAAGAGAAATAGACCATGAATGCCAGAGGGGGGAGCTCAGAGCAAAGGGAAAGATCGTGTTTATAATGGGCAAGAAAGAAATTCTGAAAACCTTCTGAGCTTTCACACAATATCCTTTTTTTCTCTTTTCAGAGTTTTCTTTTGAACCATGGGTTCCAATACCCTTTGAAATAAACAATCCCCTCCCCCACCACCACCATTTTTTTTCCTAGGTAGAGGGAAAATAAATAAAAGTACTGCCGACAGTAACCAGTTTAAACACTGGGCAGGTGTCTGAAACCTCTGCTTCAGGGAAATCTCCAGCACACAGCCTCCCCTCTCTAATCAGTTTTGTTTGCAAATGAACCTACACAGAAGGATTGGCATCTAATGATGCTGGAGGCACAGGGAAGGAATTAGCCCAAGACAATCATTATTTTAAAGAGGTGTTTGGCTTCTTCCACATTCCTTTATATGTTTACTTCTAAAGACAAAATGGAATTTTAATAGGCTCTTTCCATAATTATAGAGACTATCTTTTGCGTATTCACTGCCCTTTTCACCACTGAAAATGCAATGACTTCACCAAAGAAAGGAGCCACTGGCCATTATCTTCTCCTAGAAATAACTTCTAAGTACAGACAGGTTTGCAGAGATAGCCAGGGTCAACCAAGCACCCTTCTTCCAGCTCTGAATTGTCAGCATTCCTTTTAACTGGGTTTTCAATCCTGAACAATTTTTCAAGGACCAGAGACATGACATTGGCATTAAAACAGGTACAAACCATAAGGTATTGATTCTATAGGGAAAGTTAAGGCTCCCAAATCGTTACATAAAGGAAATCTTTATCAGGAAACGGCACCCTTTTGTATCCGTTAGCTTATGCCACAAAATTGAGTAACGAACCGCATTAAAAACTCAACAACGTACAACAATAAGCATTTCTTTCTTAATCACATATATACTGGTTATCTGAGATTTGGCAAAAGACCAAATCCAAATGCACAAGTGCATTTCAAGCCTTTGCTAGTGCCATTGTCTGCTAATGCCATTGGTCGTGGTAGGTTGACATGTCCAAGGCCAGTGTCAAAGGAAGGAGAAAGGGGTGTCCCCTCACAGAGACAGGGGTGGGATGGTGGAGTTAGAGAAAACCTATTTGCTGAACAGTCCACCACATGCTCAGATACAAGCTGCTAGAGTTGTTTTCTCACACCTGGTACCCTGCTGTTAATGGAATACCAAGGTCTGCTCACTACATCCTCTTGGTGAAAGAGACCTAGTTTTATAAGCTTGCCATTTAGAGGATCACTAGAAAATAAGAACAGGAAGCGGGGAGCCTTTAGAATTGAATTATGTGGTATTTCTGAGTATAAAAGGACACGATTAGGAATTTATTAGGAATTTTATTAGCTCCTCAGTAATCTGTTGACTAATAAATTGTCTACCTTACACCAGCATCGACACTGTTTTATACAATATTAGCTTAACATAGAAATAGCCTTCTAGGGAGCAAAATTACCAAGAACAGAGAAGGTAGAAAAGATCATGCCAAGATTTCCAACTTGGATAATGTAAGCAATGGTGGTGGCACTGGCAGAAGCTGGAAAACAGTGGAAAGCACTTAACAGTTTTACAGTAATTTTTAACAAATCTTTAAAGTAAATAACATTATAAGATAATTTTAAAAGCCTCTGATTGTCCACATACTTTTAAGAGTTAATTTGTCAACCACATAACCAGTTAAATCCTACTGGGAACAAGATGTGGGATGGAGATAGACTGGTGTGTGTGCGTGTGTGTGCATGTGTGTGTTGAATTTATATATCTATGTATATATCTATGTGTGCCTGCACAGATATATAACAAAACTTGATTAGGACAGGCCACTAAACCCCAGATTCAGTTTCCACTAACAGCTATGGAATGCCTACTATGTGGACAATACAGTATCTCACAAAAGCCACCCTCTGAGGAATTACTATTATCCGTGTTTTATAAATGAGTAAAGAGAGCCTTGGTAAAGTTCTGTGACTTAACCAAGATTACTCAAGACCCCTGAGTGGCTCAGTTAGGTAAGCGTCTGCCTTCAGCTCAGGTCATGATCCTGGAGCCCTGGGATGAGTCCTGATCCCAGTATTAGGCTCCCTGCTCAGCTCAGCTGACAATCTGTTTCTCCCTCTCCCTTACCCTCCCCCGACTCAAGCACTCTCCCTCTCTCTTGCTCTTACTCTCGCTGTCTCACAAATAGATAAAATATTTTAGATAAAATAAAAGAAAAGAAAATATAAAATAAATAAGATTATTCAACAAGTTAGTCACAGAGACAGAATTGGAACAATTTCCCCCCACCACCACTCCATGTTAATACCTAAAAATGCCTTTATTTCTTAGCTTAGCCAAAAGGCAGGTTCTTTTATATTTTCCCAATCTCAATACCCAACACTACGTGAATGGACTAAACCAGAAACACAATTATTACATTAACAGCCTTATAATGCTCCCTAGGAGATATCCTACAAATATCAACAAATATAACCAGAGTTTGGGAATCTGTTAAACCTGTTACTCTAATATCAGGTATCAATCAGCTGGTGACAAGTTACAAAAAGAAAATCTCAATACTTTCAAGTACTGTCTTCATACTCTGTTTCCTGGAATGAGTTTTAACTGAAGTAATAGAACTGTTTCCCATAAACCCTTATAAAATAAAGACTTTGTCAAAAAGGAAGTGAAGTATATACTCTATGTAATCAAAGGCTCTAGATTTCTACCTACAGTCTATAGCTTTTGCACAGTGATTCTCAACTTCATTAAGGGTCCAGTCTATAAACCTATCCTTCATGGCACACAACGCCACTTAACATGCAAATGTGGCTCCAAAAACACTGTCTCAGATACAGGGTAATCTATGCTTACTTACGCCATGCTACATTTAATTTATACATATATTACTCCGGAAGAGCAAAGTAGGGAGGAAGGACTGATAAAATGGATTCCTCCATCCACAAGGGTGATTAGAAAAGAAAAGAATACTAGTAAATAGATAGCGAACCTCCAGTAGCTTGTCTTACTTTTAGATAATTAGTTGTGAATTTTTTAAGGCAAGTGACTCACAAGGGAGAGTACAAATTTATTGTCTTCTACAATCTAATAATCTTGGCAGCTATGAAAGTTATCTATTTATTGATGGGCAACTGTAATTTATCTTCCGCAGGTAAAATGCAGTTATTTAAATGTTTTTCTTTTATGAACGCTGGCCTCAGCAGTAAACATGTAAATGACTTCTCAAGAACAAAAACACTCATTAAATGTCAATAAAGCCCAAAGTAAAGCTATAAACTGTCAGAAAATGCTATGAGAGGTCTGCGAGGTCAGCAATGGACCACCAAGCTCAGAGAGAAGAGTGAATTCAAGATGATTGTGATGCTAAGAGCTGGGCGGGGAAATCTGGACCCGGATTCCAGCTGTTGCTCTGCCATTAAGTCTCTGTGTGATCTTTAGAAAGTCACCTGACCTCTATGGGAATAATTTTTCTCATTAAAAAAAAAAAAACTAGAGTTGGATTATACTCATTTTTTCATTCAGGAACATTTACTGAGCACCTATTATTCTACAGCATTGGCCTAGGTGGAGTGGATATAGCCATGACCAAAACAGACAAGGCACCTGATCTCAGGGACCTTCCATTCCAGTGGGAAGATGGACCCATTAGAAACCCTCCAGCTCTAAAACTCTATGACCATTCAAAGCTTCAGGTCATAACTCACTCCAGTATACATGATGTTCCAAAAGGCAGGAAACAAATAGTAAACTTATTTTCAACAGTATGTCAGTTACATTTCAAACACTATGCCCAATATGGTGGGAATAAAACATGGTGCAGCCAATTTGGCATTTTGGCGGTTCCTCAAGAAATTAAACAGGGTTGCCCTATGACCTCAAAATTCCATTCCTAGGTATACTCAAATCCTAAATACATCTTCATGTAAAAACTTACACATGAATGTTCACAGCAACATAGTTCATTAACAGCCAAAAGTGGAAATAATCCGGATATGCATCAACGTACAAATAGATAAATCAAATGTCTACACAAAGGAATATCATAAAGAAATAAAAAGGAATGGTGCACTGATAATGCAATAAAATGGATGAACCCTAAAAACGATGCCAAGTGAAAGAAGCTAGTCACAAAAGATTATGTAAGATACCATTCCATGTACATGAAATGTCCAAAATAGGTAAATCCATAGAGAGAAACCAGACTGATGGTTGCCCAAAGCCTGAGAAGAAGGAACGGGAGGGAACTGCTAATGGTGAGTTACTGACAATGACTAGGTTCTTTTTTGGGGTGGGGAACATGTTCTGGGACCAGGTAGTGATGAGGGATGCCCAACCTTGTGAATATACTAAAAACTATTGAATTGTACACTTCAAAATGATGAATTTTATAGGATGTGGATTCTCTCTCAATTTTCTTAATCTTGAAAACTAAAACAATTACGGGAACCGATCCCAATATACAATAAAATCAAAGCGGCATACTGAAATACAAAGTAGATGACTTGCTAGTGAAATATTTACAATACTCAGATTAAGATTTCAAAGCAAATTTTACATTTTGCTCATTATTTCAGGTCCAAGGCAAACACTGTTAAAGTCAATTAAAAGATATGAAAAGCCATGTTTCTATCAGTTCTCTCTCTACTATTCTACTGCAAGCCTTAACTGTTCCAGTATGCTTGCATCTAAATCAATACACTCCCTATTTCTCCTTCCTCATTGTTCTTCTAACCCATATTATTAATTACCTCAATCCCTAGTCTCAAATCATATCTCTCTTGGTTAATACTTTCCCTGCCTCTCCAGTCTTTCAGAGGCATCAATATTTCTACTATCCCCCTTTAATCAGCTTTTGACTCATAACAAATTAGTATTCTTAGATACATTCCTAAGGTATCTTTTGATTAGTGCAAAAGTGCAAGAGATTAAACACAGAAGTGCAGAAAAAGTGAGGATACTCATGGTAAGCAGTTTCATCAAAATTAACTTAAGTCCTGATATTATCCAAATCAAAACTAAATATACACAATAAGCACCAGTAAATGCTGGAGGAATAAAACCAGCAGAGTAATGAGAAAATGCACTGATGTAGAATGTAGCTGAAGAAACCTGGAAATTGTTAGACAAGTCACAAGCGGCAACTACTGGATCTGCTTCCTGACCTGTAAATTCAACAGCAGCAAATTCTGAACATTAAATCTGTGCATGCTTAGACAAACCTGTAGAAGCTCCAGGGATTTCTACAAGAACTATGTGCGGGACTGCATAATAAATACAATAAAATATTAGCATAGAGTGATGGCCATCTGTTCTGAGACTGTTGCTTCTTCCTGATCATTCTATGGCACATGCTCCAGTTTATGGCACCTGCTTATGGCCACTGGAATGACAAATGGCATTTAGGTGCCAATGAAAAACAAAGTCAAGGGTCCAAGAAATGTCAGTAATCCTTTGAGAAGCCCAAGAGGGAAAGAACTCCTTAGAGCTCAGGCTGCTTGGGCCTGACCAGAAACTTACTCGTGGTAGAGAAATTTACATTCTACTACACAAGACTACAGACAGGAGAGCTGCTCCTCACATCAGACCAAGTGAATAAAATTGGAAAATTTTAAATCAGGACATTCTCTATGCTGAGTTTAATAATCCGTAGACATACAAATCACTGTCAAGTGTGATCCAGCAATTCGGAGAGCTGAATTTTAAGCTTCCATTAGGCTGGAGCACTTTTACCACGATCCTATCAGTCATAAGTTGAGAAGCTAAATACCCTATTTCTCAAACTCTTGAAAGAATCACAGACTGAAAGCAAATAATTTGCAAACACAAGGAAGTTATGTCTCTCATCCTTCTCTATAATAAAAAAAAAATTATTTTATCCTCAAAATCTACCAATTGATTTTTCTCCTCCTTTTCATCAGGGTTATTAAAAAGTACTATAATTGCTCAATGTGAGAATCTTCGTCTGAAAGGAGGAAGAGCAGAACAGAGAATCCCCAAAGTATGAGTGTGTGTGTGTGTGTGTGTGTGTGTGTGTGTGTGTACTGCCCTCACTCCCACCCTCCAGACACAGTAAGAAAATTTCTGGCCACCAGGCTTCTGAATTTTAGTCTCTACCATGGCAATCTATGGAAAGGATGACAAAGAGAGCCCCCAAAGGCAATATGTTGATTTACAGAGTTCTGCAATTCAATCTTTCCATGCCACCACCATGTTCTCCAGCACCCCAATGCACAGATAACCACTAGATGGCAAAATTAGGTTGGAGAGTAACAGATACAAACTGATCCAAGATACAGAATGTTTGGTTCTCCTTTTGGAGTTGATGTTAAAATTCCCCCTCTACCAAAAATCAAAGCAAAAGTCTTTTTGATTCTTCTTCCTGTTTTGTGAGCAGATGATTAATCACCGAGTTCGGCATGCCATAAGGTAATCATTTCTAAATTATGTCAAAATGTCAGGGTTGTTGACAAAAGTGCCAGAGGTGAGCAAAATGCCTAAGATTTAGCATACAGAGAGCGAACAAAAGAGTAAGCTACTGGAGGTGTATCTCACCCAACTGAGGGAAGCCGTCAGTGGACTAGGATGGCCTGGAAAGTTGGAGAGAAAATCAGTTACTCTTTTTCCCACCCAAAATGTTGCCTAGCCCATGAGACATATGATATGTAATCCAAGTGAATGACCCACAAGAACTGATAATCTTCAAAGAATAAAAGAACTCATCTAATCACCCCTGATGGACCTCAAGGAACATACACATTCAGGAAGACGGAAAGTGACGGCAGAATGCACGGGTTTCTTTAGAATGTGTGGGCAACAGAAAGACTTCAGAGTCATCTTTTCAAAAGGAACCCAATCACTCATTAGCACAAAAGGCAGAGACCCATACCGTGGATCACACTGTCAATATAAACCGTTCGACTCCCTGTTTTGCCATAAGAGAGGAAAGGTCTGAAGTTCACCAGGAAGCTGACATCAAAAGATGCTCATGAAAACAATCAAGAGAAAGTCAGTCTGGACTCAACTACATGAGTGATAAGAGCTTCTGTATGACATCATGATGCTGATGAGGGCATTCATTTAAAGCAAAAAAGCCCCACATGCAATTAACAATTCTTTCTTTACCATGTATATACACAGATACTATCTTTAGAGCTGCCCTTGGCAAGCAAGGATAGCAAGACAAAGCAACAGTTTGCACAATTTCAATAAAATATTTCTGAAACAAAGGCAAAGGAACCAAGCATTTATCATTTTCCACAGGAAAATTAGCAGAAAATTGAGTCATGTAAATAAACTTACCATAAACATCCAACAGATACTATTATTATCCCACACTTCATAAGCAACAGTTATTTGCATGTAATTAATTTGCTTATTTCTGGTGCCTCAGACAATATAATATGTTTATCAGCTTGGTTTCTCAACAATAAGTGTTTAACTCTTCCGTCTATATTTATAAGAAAATATTTATCTTGCTCTTTCCTTGACAGATTCGGAGCCATCTGCAGGCATAAGACACAGAGCTACTTCTGCGGCGACTGCAGACATCACCCCCAACTGGGGCATGACGTCACCGACTGGAGGGTGAACACAGAATTAGCGGAGGTTGAGTTCAGCAACAGCTCTTCTATCCAAACAAGTATGTTGACCAGTGATACAATCTGTGCCAAAGTCATCATGGCCAGAGACACAGAAGACATCTCATGGGTGGGATACAGGCACTTGGCACTAACCTTAGCCCTAACCCTGACCCTAAGCCCTATGCTCCCTTGAAAGGACAATGCCATGCCAACATCCCCCTGTCCCCTGCAGCTTTCATGGCTGCTCAGCTCACTGTCTGAGAGCCCCACTCTACAGTCCCCTACCCACAATCCAGTGAAGCATATCCCCTCCCCCAGGGAGCACCCTGACAATGCCTCACCCCTCTCCTAAGGTCTGGCCCTGGGAAAACCATGGTTTCCTCCACCACAGTTACTGTCACCATTGGCTTAGTTTGTGACTGTAAGAACTCCCCTACCCTTGTCTACCCCCTGGCCAACTGAGATGAAGCTTTGTTCACAGAGGATTTGGGTAGTAATTTGCCAAGTCATGGGTTAAAGATGACATACATCCCATATACTGATCCCTCTCACTTACTCTTCTCTTGCTTTAAAGTTAGCTTCTCTCTGACAGAATGTACGAGTCAACTGATCACTTTTTTTTATTTACTGACTATATTCATGGTGCTAAATCTCATATCAAATACAGAATATCCTAAGAGATTCATGTAGACGTTATGTGTAAATATTTCTGGCATATCTTTGTATTAGTGATACTTGTATGGTATAGGGTTATGTGAATAAACAACAAATATACACTCGTTTTTCAATCATTAGTGAGTGCTTACTATGTCTATGAACAGTGCCAGGTACAGGGTACCTACTGACAATGAGGTCATTACATGGTTCGCATTTTTTATGAGCTTAAAATGTAATGGGGTGGGGGGGAGGGTCCTGGGTGGCTCAGTCCGTTAAGCATCTGCCTCTGGCTCAGGTCATGATCCTAGGGTCCTGGGATCCAGCCCCCCACAGGGATCCTTGCTCTGTGGGGAGCCTGCTTCTTCCTCTCCTTCTCCCTCTGCTCATGCTCCCTCTTGCTCGCTCTTTCTCAAATAAATAAGTTTTTTAAAAATAAAATAAAATAAAAAGTAACAGGCAAGAACGTGACCAATGTGTAACATGCACAGTTTCCAAATGAGCAGAGTGACATGAAGGCAAGATAAAGAGCGCTATGGGAAAACGTGGCCTTAAAGAAGGCAAGAAGAAAAGGTGGGATAAAATATCTAAAGCCAGTATTAATTCTACCTGTGGTTTTACTCCTCTGTATAATGAAGTCTCCAGAACAATTCTGGAATTAACCTCTAGAAGGATTCTGACTTCAAAGAAAATTATTTGGCTCATCCTTGGGTTACTCCATTAATTCTCCTACTTAATCCAATGATATTTTCAAAATAAGACTAATTAGTTCTTTTCTTCTTAAAAAAAAATAAATAAGCATTTCCCACTGTATCTTTAGTAAGAGAAAGCTCCACATACTTCTATAAAATTCTAAGTATAGATTTTTTTTCTATTATTAAAAAGAATGAGATTCCTACTTTTTTTTAATTGCTCCATAAATCCCAAGGGATTTTCCACCAATGCCCATTTCAATCAACTGTAAGTTGAAATGTCATTCTGAACTGGGTCATTCTAAAAAACTGCACGAACCAGTAAAACGTGTAACCTATATAACCTCCACGTTAAGAAAATGTGGTTCGAAAATCAGTCCTCTGCAGTTTGACTACAATTCCGCCGGCTCCTGTACAGAAAACACAGAACTCTCATATTAGGTGCTCTTTTTACCATGCAGTGCCAGCTACATTAAGCACCCTTTCGTTACATAACATGAGTACAGGGAACACAGAACTCTTAGAATAACTGTCCCTCTTAGTGAACAATGCAAGCTACAGAAGTACCCTATTTATATGCAATGCTAGCTTATAGGAAACACAGAAACGCTAAGAGCAACCTTAAACATAGAAACGTTCAAATCACTCTCAGATGAGGGTGACCTCGTTGTCTTGGGAGAGCAAACAGCTTCCCTGAGCAAGTTTTTTTTGTTTTGTTTTGTTTTAATTTCACATCACATCTTCTGTTTTTGCCTTGTTTCCAGTTAATGCCTACATCACTGCAATTCCCTCTGCCTACTCGGATCAAGAAAGGCGTTCAGCCTGGCCTGCTTGCGGTGCTCAGAGGCAAAAGGCAACAATGATAGGTCCTAAAACAACAATCAGGACCTCTGCACCAAGTGAAGGACAAAAGGGTTTAGCAGGGGGGTTAAAAAAAGCAAATGTCTAAATGGCTTTAAGTGATGCTACAGAGAAAAAGAGAAAGATTGCCTTGGGTACCTGGGTGGCTCCGTAGCTTAAGCTGCTGCCTTGGGCTCAGGTTGTGATCTGACTGGGATCTCCTGCATTGGTCTCCCTGTTCATCATCCAGTCTGCTTCTTCCTCTTCCTCCTCCTCCCTACGCCACACCCTGGCTCAGGAGCACTGGCTTGAGCTCTCTCTCTCTCTCTCACAAAAATATGTAAATAAAATCTTGTAAAAAAAAAAAAAAAAAAGATAGCCTATAGGAGTTGCACATAGTACTTATTTTTCTTTCTTCTGCCTAATATTATAGGTGGTCATTTATATGCCTATCTCGGTAATTAAAAGTTGCTTGAGCGCAAGGATCATATTTCTTGAGTTTACATTTCTAAAACATCCTAAAAAAAAAAAAAACCCACCTCAATAAAGAATATAACTGGCCCTAAAAACAAATTATGTAGGGGAGAAAAAGGAGTAAGATGTTTGGGGATTAAAAAGAAATTTTAAGTACCATATTCACTGGCCTTCATTTCAGCTCTCTAGTTGAAAGTAACAGAAAACTCAAAATAGCTTAAATTAAAAAGGGAGTTTAATTTATGAATTTAGAGGTCTATTACACAACTCAAAGGCAAAAATACAGCCAGAACTAAGAAAAGCAATAGGGAAATGGAAAGCAGACAAGATCCCTCAGAGTGAGGCCTCTCTCTCCATTATGATCATTCTCTCTGCAGGTCTAAATCCCTCTACCCTCTGTGACAAGCTTGCTCTTTACTCCACCCAACAGAAGATAGCTACGCTAAGGCTTCCCTGGCTTCTAGTCTCTTCACATTAGATCAGCAAGGCCAGAACAGCTTTTTTTTTTTTTTTTAAGATTTTATTTATTTATTTATTTATTTGAGAGAGAGAAAGCACATGTGTACACACATGAGCAGGGGTGGTGGACAAAGGGAGAGAGAATCGCAAGCAGACTCCTCACTAAGCATGGAGCCCAATGCAGGGCTCGATCTCGTGACCCTGAGATTATGACCTGAGCCAAAATCAAGAGTTGGACGCTCAACAGACTGAGCTACCTAGGTGCCCCATGAACTGTTATCTTCTGGTCCCAAATTCCAAATTCCAAGATGGGGAATCTGTGTGGTCTTGTTTGGTTCAGACATCCATCCCCGCTCTGGCAAACTGTGACCAGATGGGCAGGACCAAGACACCATCATGTCTTTTAGGTGCTCATTTCTGTGGGAAGAGGAGAGCACCGTGCATCAGGCACATACAACAGAAGAAGTCCACTGCAACATGAGAGAAGGCTTTACAGGTTGCCAACAACTGTCACATTCTTTAGGTCACACCACAGCCCTGCAAGAGGGGGATGCTAGAACTCACAAGAAAACAGGGGCTGAGGATATAGTTCAAGGACCTTCCCACGATTTCTCAGCTACTAGGACAGGGATAATAACCCACGTTCAGTACTTCCCACCAACTCCCACCATCCAAATCAAACAGTGAAAAAGAACAACGCTTTTTCAAAAAGTCAAAATCAGGAGCTCACAAACTCTGAAAGAAGTGTCCGACAGCAACACAAAAGTAGAAAACACGACAAATATTGGAGGTGGGGGATGGGGTTGTTAGTGCAGGCAACAGGAGATACAAAATTTTCTCTGATGTGAATAAGCCTTTACATAGATAATTTTCGAGTCATAAAACAGTTTACTTGACTAAGCCAAGCCCAAAGAACTTTCTTCTCCCACCATGAAACTCTTTTGGCATCTACCATCTATTATACTGTTTCTTACCATGCACTCACCTGGGGAACAGAGTTAAGATGTAGATACTGATTTAGTAAGTGCCACAGACAGACTTCAAGATGGCCCTCATGATCCCTACTTCCTGGTATCCGCACTTTTGTGTAATTCCCTCCCCCTGGGCCTGTGACTTGCAGAATATAGCAAAGATGAAGGGATGTCGCATTATGTTCTATGAGACTGTCTTGCTAGTAAACTATCTTCCTCTCTCTCCACTATGCTCCCTATTAGTCTCCACAGTTAGCTGGCTTTGAAGCAGCAAGCTACCACAAATCCTGGGGCCGCAAGGAAGTGAATGTGGACAATAACTGAGGAAGCCTGGAAGCAAATTCTCTCCAGTCAAACCTCAGAGGTGGGCTGAAGGACCTCCCCTGCAGCCTGGTGAGAAACCCCGATGAAGAGGAACCACCTGAGCTGTCCAAATGCCGGACCCAAAGAAACTGTGAGATAATAAATACGTGTGCTGCTTTTAGTCAGTAAGTCTGTGATAATTTATAAGGCAACCACAAAAACTGAGAGAGCAGGTCTAGACTGGGGCCTGAGAGCCGGGCCTCCCCACTTCGAACAGCACTGCTACTCATCGGACGCCAACGTGGGCTGCCTTCCGTTTGGGCTCAGCTTTCAAGTTGCTCTTGTCCCCATCAAACTACTGTCTCCTCATAACACGAAGTATTACACTCCATGGCTCCCAGAACAGGATTCAAGAAATACTCGAGGGCTGGCTCTCTTCATGTCACCGCTACCTTCCCGGTCTCTCACATCACTGGGAGGCTGGTTTTTCCTTTTAAAATCAGCTTCACCACAAAACACCACCATCAGGTGGTAAATTTCTTTACTGTCGGTTCTCAGAGATCACTTCGTAGTTCTCTCAACGATGAGTGCTAAGTTGGAGTTGGAGAATTTCACCCTTGCATCTGTGAAGAAGCCCTTAATCTGTTCCCCACCCGGAGCTTCCTTTCCTTCCTTGACCTTCTCCCCATCCCACGGACCAGACATCAGCTCACCTGCCCGCGGTACTGTTAGTCCATAATCACCAACACTCTCACCAGATGACTCATCGGATGTCCCTCAAACTGAAACCACCTTGTTATTTTCTTGAAATCATTTCTCCGCTCTCCCCTCTCTATCTCTACAGAGACACGCTGCGACCTGAAATAACACCAACATTCAGAGGAATCGGCTCTACTACCTCCCTTGAATTCACCCATACGGGAAAGATCATACTGAACCACTTAATCACTTCCACGCACGGCCAAAGATGACCTTTTCCTAACATTGAAAATATCAGTTGTCCTTACAATATTTCCCCATAAATGTCCATTTCTTTTCTTTTTTTCATGTAAATTCTAAAACCTTATCATGTATGAGGGCTTTTATCTAATCCTATATTCTACATAAAAGTTGCTATAAAACAGCTGGCCAATCAATTACAATGGTCTCTCAGTCCCAGAGGACATTCACCAGCACGACAGTTCTCATTTCACCTGATATTTGACAATATTTATGATAATCCCAAAAGCAGTTATAGGTAATGGTATACATAATGATTCCAAACAGGTTAAAAAATATATATATATACACACATAGAATCCAGGGAGTGACAGCTACAGCAGAACCTTAGAAGGCAGGTCATGTCTATTCAAAAAAGATTTTTCCAGAGATTTTGTTATGGTCCCTTGAAGACTGTGCTCCTACCCTCACCCTAATAGAATCAATGCACTGACCATTTTTCTTTTTATTTCTCACCAGCACATCCTCAATCTGTGCACACTTTAGACATTCTTCTTAGTGATTTCTAACACATTGTTTTCCATGAATGCTGTGACTTTGAGTAGTATCTTAGCAGTGGGACACAAAAGCAAGAGACTGATTATTCAGTGTTATGTAGGAACTGACCTTAGCAAGAGATAACTGGCCAACTTTATGATCCCAGCTATTTTTTCATTCCTTTCACTCACAGATGAAACAAGAGCTACTATGGTAATCACTGGTAAAATTTCTGGGCAATAATGGACCATATCCACCCCCCCCAAAAAAATGGTTGCGTTTGGGATCCTACAAGATCACAGAGTACAGCTTTTATTTGCTAAGCACTGAGCCGAGAAAGAAACCAATACATGAATTCTGTACTGATCAGTTGTCCCTTATCCTGGACTTGACGATATGTTGGAGGACATTTTCTCCACAAGATGGATGAAACTGATAAAACTACTATGTTCTTTCTATGACTACGAGGAGATGGGGGTGGGGGAGAAAAATAGAAAACAATTATGTAGAAACCATTTTCCAGCAAAACAGAAAAAACATTCAGTTGTTAACAGTATGGCCTTAGGGGGAACCTGGGTGGTTCTGTTGGTTAAGCGTCCAGTTCTTGATTTTGGCTCATGCACGATCTCAGGGTTGTGAAATGGGGCTCCATGCTGGGTATGGAGTCTGCTTAAGATTCTCTTTCTCAGATGCCTGGGTGGCTCAGTCATTAAGTGTCTACCTTTGTCTCGGGTCATGATCCCAGAGTCCTGGGATCAATCCCCACACTGGGCTTCCGTGCTCTGAGGGAAGCCTGTTTCTCCCTCTCCCACTTACCCTGCTTGTGTTCTGTCTCTCACTGGGTCTCTCTCTGTCAAATAAATAAATAAAAACTTAAAACAAACAAACAAAAAAAGATTCTCTTTCTCAAAAGATGGGATCGGGAGGGAGACAAACCATAAGAGACTCTTAATCTCACAAAACAGACTGAGGGTTCGGGGGGGGGCGGGCGCAGGCAGGGAGAGGGTGGTTGGGTTATGGACATTGGGGAGGATGTGTGCTATGGTGAGTGCTCTGAAGTGTGTAACCCTGGTGATTCACAGACCTGTACCCCGGGGCTAATAATACATTATATGTTAATAAAAAATAAAAACTATTCTTAAAAATCAAGAGGAAAAAAAAAGATTCTCTTTCTCCCTCTCCCTCTACTCTTTCCCCACTCCCTCCACTAAGAACAAACAATATGGCCTGACCTCAAAATCAAAAATTCACCTACCAACTGATGCTGGTAAAAAGAAAACCATGCAAAAACTTGAAGTGTATTATTAAAAAGTTCATGTTTCACTGCACAAATTTTAAAATCCTTAGTTTTTATTTCAAAGAAGTTGATGATAGTTATTCACTCTAAAATGAAATTTTCAATGAAGGTAAAACTACATGGAGGCGGAAGGTACTGGTGAGACGGGGAGGCTGAGAATTCCTGCGAGCAACAGCAGCTAGGACGGACGCGATCATCCTGTTCATGTCAAGAGTGAAGAGGCAGAAAAAAGGAGGTAACTATGGCCCAGGAATTCCCACTTGTCTTCAATCTTTGGCTCTTTTCTGCCCATAAATGAGGTCCAATCTAGCTTGGACTCACAATCATTGCGGGTTTTTTCTGCACTTAACTAGAAACTACATTTTCTTACGCCATCAACCTTGTGATCCTAAAAACCTTTTAAAACCCTACGAGGTAGAAAGTCATGCGGTCAGACCTTCCATCTTCACATCCGGCCCCCTCTTTGACTCCTTCCCCTGACAGGAGACTCCCTCTCTCTGGAAACACTGTATTCCATATTAGAGAGCTCCAGTACTGGTAAGTTCTTTTGCTCAGCAGAAATCTGTCTTACTTCCTGTTACTTAGCCTGTGTTCTGTCCGCTCATAAAATAGAATTAAAAGAATTACTTACCCATATGGGAACTGCTCAAACATTTAAAAGGAAATCACGATGTCTCCACCAAAGCATCCGTTTGCAGCCCTGGGAACCCCTTCCTTTACACTGCACGTTTTTGGGTGCTTTTCTTCAATCCCGGCTTCCAAAGCATAAAAACCACATACTCACAGAGACCTCACCATTCACACTATCTAAATTCAAGTGAGCTCTCAGTGTTTGCAGACAATGCACTCAGTCATCTGCCTTTTATTTCTTCGCCCATACAAAGGTATTGCAAATGCTCTTCATTCTCTGTAATAACCTTACGTTGTCACCTCCAACACCGCAGGACCTTCACCATACACAGGGCACTGGCCACACAGCCCGTCATCCTTCTCGGCTCCAACACTGGCTTACCCCGCCTCCCTCCAAGCCTCCTTCACGAACTCTAACCCTGCCATCCTGTCTGCGGCTTTTGGAATTATTTTCCTCCATTATATCCTCCCAGATACCTGGGAAGGGAGGAGCGATGAAGAACGACTAACATTTACTGACCCCGAGTTGGGTATTTTGCCCACACTTTGTACATATGGTTATCATTCAATCACTCCAACTTTTTGATGGCTTTCCCATAAGGTCTCTCCATGCTAAATAAAGTTATTCCTTTTAAAATTAAGATACATTATTTATGCATCTACTATATGCAAAGTACTATGGTTGGCAGTGGTACAAAGATGAATAAATCACCCATTACGCCTTCACTCAAAGGATCTTAAGAGTTAGAAAGAGAAACAGCCAAATACGCAAATAATACATGCTTCTAACAAGGGAGGAAGGAGAGAAGATATGAATAAAGTAGTCCCTCTCGTTTCTAAATCAGAACACTGTTGCTGTGGTGCCAGTTAGAAACTGCAACCTGTTCCATGATGGTCCAGTACTATACCAAGTTCAATGCACAAGGCTAAATCAAGTGCTCCAATCTATCTTTCCTTTAAAACTATTGCCCTATTTCTCCTCTTCAACTCACCGACTTTTTTTTTTAATATTTTATTTATTTATTTATTTGACAGAGAGAGATCACAAGTAGACAGAGAGGCAGGCAGAGAGAGAGAGAGAGAGGGAAGCAGGCTCCCTGCTGAGCAGAGAGCCTGATGTGGGACTCGATCCCAGGACCCTGAGATCATGACCTGAGCCGAAGGCAGCGGCTTAACCCACTGAGCCACCCAGGTGTCCCCCTCCTACAATTTAAATCTTACTTCTAAAAATCACAACTCCATCCTTGGAGAATATTAATGAACTGATTACTAAATTAAAAAGTATTGTTTTTATTTAACAAGACTATACTCTCTCCCTCTTTGAAACACATGACATTGCTGACAACACCAACTTGTGTTTGTACTAATAAAGGATTCTTCAACTTATACGTGTGGACCAAATTTTACTTCTCGTATCTCACCAAAATGGAAGCATGCACCAAAGCATTGCTGAGATTTTTTTTTTTTTTTAATCCTTCCATAGAAAAATTTTCCACTCTCACTATATCCACAATCATTTTTGGATAGCTGCCTTTCTCTCTACCCCCTGCTTCTTTCTCTATGAATTTTGTTTTTACATAGATACACACAAAAAAACAGAAAATAATGTAGTGAACAACTATCTTTCTACCACCATGATTTAACAAATGTTAATATTTTGCCTTACTTGTGTCATGCCTTTGTTTTTTAAGAAGTAAAATGATACAAATATAGCTCAAGCACACTCTCCCATCTCTTCTCATTTTAATACTTTGATTATACATATATAATATGAAATAGGACATACTATTAGCCTGCATGCTTCAAATACACATTTTATACACAAACACACACACACCACACACACACATACACAGGAAAAAACGATCAACATCATTAATCATCAGGGAAACTCCAATCAAAACCACAAGGAGATACCTGTTCACACCCACTAGAATGTTTAAAATAAAAAGATATTTTTATTTTATTACACCCATTAGATGTTTAAAATAAAAAGGCCAGTAAGGACAGGAAGAACTGAGTTCACATATGCTCTTGGTCAGACTGTAAAAGGATATAGTCACTTTAGTAAACAGTTTGGTGGTTCCAACATAGTTGAACTATATATACACAGTTACCATATAACCCAGCAACTGCACTCCAATGTATACACCCCCCAAAAATGAACACACATGTCCACACAAAAACTTGTATACTAATGTCCACAGCAGCATTATTTATATTATGCAGAAAGTGGAAATAATCCAAATGTCCACCAATTGATGAATGGATAAATCAAACATGGTATATTCATACAATGGAAAATTATCTGGCGATAATAAAAGGAAGGACTGATACATGCTACATCACGTATCAACACTGAAAACATGATCTATCTGAAAGCAACTAGTCACACAGAAGCACACACAGTGTAATTTCATTTATGCAAAACATCCAAAATAGCCAAATATAGGGAGACCGAAAGATTAGATTAATGATTGCCTAGGGTTGGAGAGGATGAGAGACTTGGGAATGGGGTAGAGCAGCTAAGGGTTCCTTCAAGGGATAATGAAAATGTTCTAAAATTGACTGAGGCAACAGATGCCCAACTCTGAATATTCTGAAATCCACTGAATGGTCTACTTCGAATAGGCTAATTGTGTGATATGTGAATTACACTTCAATAAAGCAGGGTTTCTTACACATATAAAACTTGGTATACATTCTGTTATAACTCTAGTATATGCACTGCATATATCTTAGTATATAGACTATATACTCTTTTACAGCGTATTAATTCAGCACTACATTTCTGAGATTCATCCCTGTGGAGAACATTTATTTTAACTGCTCCAGTTCATGGGACATGGGGGTGGAGTGACAATGTAGTGAGTGTTCACTACTTTGATCAGCACCCCTACTTTTTTTTTTTCTATTAGAAGTGGTGCTAGCAAGAACATCCTTGCTCATGTTCCTCTGACGTGAGTTACAATTTTTTAGGCTAACACCTTAAAGGAGAACGGCTGAGTTGCAGAATATGTACATCTTCAACTGTACCAGGTATTTCCAGATTGCCTGCTAAAAATATTAGAGAACTGACTCCCATCGGTTATATGCAGGAGTTCTGGTTTCTTCTCATCCTTGCCAACACTTGGTGTTCGCAAGCTGATTAGGTTTCGCCAATCAATAGGCTTAAAATGGAATCTCCCCGGGGTTTTACTTTTCATTTCCCTGATTATTAGTGATGCCGAGCATCTTTCATCATAACTGGCCACTCAGGAAGTGCCACTTCCCACTGGGAAGTGCCTAGTCATATCCTTTGCCTGTTTTCTACAGAATAGTTTGTGTTTTTCTTACTGATCTGTAGGACTTTTTCCAAACTCTGCATACTTACCTTTAATCATTCAGAAGAGCTGCAAGTGTGTACTCCCGGTCTGTGGCCTGCCTTTTCATTTTCTTTTTAATGGCTTTTGTTATATTGAAGATTTTTATGTTAATGTATTCCAAAATGTCAGTCTTTTCTGCCAGCGCTTATAATTTTTATGTCTTAAGGAATTCTCCCCTATCACAATGTCATGGAAAACCCACTGTGTGTTCGCTTACAAAGTTTTTAGAGTTTTGTTTTCCACATTTAGACCTATAACTCATCTGGATCTTAGTGTTTTTCTGTAGGGTTAAGTGGAGATTTAATTTTATTTTTTCCATATAGATAGATCTAACTCCATTTACTATTTATCAAATCCATTCTGACCCCACTAATCAGTAACTCCTACATTACTTTCAAATCTGCATTAGCTATTTTATAATCACAAGATAATCACTGATTCAGACTAGAATCAAAACGGGATGTGAGACCTGCCTGGTGAAAGGTTAAGAAAGAGGATAAACACATGGTCTCTAGACGTCACACTACGGATTGCTTATGATACAGGAGATCTTCCCTTCACAATGAAAAGAGTTGGAGGAAATATTTTAATCAAGTGATCAAACCCAGCATCTCCAATAATAGAACAAGGCGATACAGACTTCCTGACATGAAAATGGAAAGCACACAACACCTCCTGTGGGGTATTAATACCGCAGCTCGCCAAACTGAATCTAATCGGGAGGAACGAATGAGACAGATCCAGATGTCGGAGAGTCTTACAAGTCAACAGGTCAAAATTATCAAAAACAGGGGGGGCCTGGGTGACTCAGTGGGTTAAGCCCCTGTCTTCAGCTCAGGTCATGATCCCAGGGTCCTGGGATCAAGCTCTGCATCAGGCTCTCTGCTCAGCGGGGAGCCTGCTTCCTCCTCTCTCTCTGCCTGCCTCTCTGCCTACTTGTGATCTCTGTCTGTCAAATCAATAAATAAAATCTTAAAAAAAATTATCAGAAACAAAAAAGGTAAAAGGATTATTCCATTAAAGAACATTAAATAAGCAGAACAAACAAAAATATAATACACAATCCTTGCATGGATCCCAAGTTATCTTTAAAAGTCCAATTTAAAAGAAACTGTTTAATAACTGGAGAAATTAAATATTAAATAATATTGTACCAATATAGTATATAGTGACAGTACTGAATTCAGGCATGTAAACAAATGCTCTAATTATAAGAAGATATAGGCTAAAATATTTATGGACAAAGTGTCTTGATGTGTGCTATAAATACACACATTTTTCTATACCTTTTTGTGCAGATATATACATGATATATATGGAATATGTATACACACAGAAATTAAACAAATCTGGCAAAATTTTAAGTGGAGGCAATAGTTCTATTAATGTTTACTTTACTGTTCTTTGAATATTTGTTGAACTTTAAATTTTTCAAAAAAAAATGGAGATAAAAGTTATACTGCCTCTCATAACTTCAATTTTGAACTATTACGGCCTTTTGCAATTTGGTCTTTGACCCCTACTGTCATTTTGATATTGACCTAAAATAAGTATCTTTTCCCCAGTATAACCTCCCTCTCTAATTTTCCAATTTCTATGTTGCTTTAGCATCACGTTCCCTATTTGAGTCAAAATCCTGTATTCAACTTATAGGATATTAGGAAGCTATTAATGAAAACTATATATTTATTGAGACCAATTAGGCTAATTTTCACAATTATGGTTGAAAAAATTAGTTTACCTAAATACACCAGAAAGTGGAGAAAGAATGTGTAACTCTGAAGAACTAAACTGATAAATCTATAACAGACAAGGTAAATCAAAGGAGGATTCTCTAAAAAAGCTGGTCCAAAGACATTCTTCATCAGAGAGACTGCATACGGGCTTGTTCCAACACCAGACATCTTGCAACAAGAACCCATCAAGTGCCAAAACATCTTGGAGTCAAAGGGTACAGCTGACAAGGTACTAGGATCTTCCATGAACCCAAAGTTCTGGGATGAATCATCAGTAGCAAAGCAGACTTGCAAACCTCGGCCAGAGGAAGTGCTGAGGCACTGCAGCATCTGTGCCCATACCCCAGCATTGTGCAGTATTCCCAGATTCTGGGAATACACCCTCAGGTGTATAAGCAAGTTGTCTTGACATCCTGAGAATTTGACCATCGCTGGCCCAATACAGAACCTTTTTCAACAGCCCACTTTTAATAAGGATTTTTTGAATGCCCATTATATGCCAGAAACACCATTCTGGGCACCAAGAAATCAAACATGAATACACCACAGGCCGGGGCCTAGGAAGGTCATACTGAAAATGGCTACATACATATGAAAGCCACCCAGTGTGCCAAGTCTGAGGAACAAATGTATACAACATCCAGACCAGGAAGTTAACAGTTCTTTTTAAGGAATGGGTTATCTGAGCAGGAACGTGGAAGGCTGACCAGAACTTCCCCAGGTGGGCCGCAGAGACAGGACACACGAGCGAGAGGAAACAGCAGGTTCACAAGCAAAGACGCCTGATGAGCAGGACACTTTCCAGCCTGCTGTGCGCATGGTGGGAACACAAAGGTTAGGAGATGAAAGGGGATACCACGATAGGGCAAAAGTTCTTGTCTGCTACACTAACAAGCATGTAAAAGGCAAAACTGAAAGGTTTTAAGCAAGAGACCCAGTGTCCGCTGTGGGTGCCGAAGGCGTGCGGGCGTGTGTGAGCGCACGTGTGTCAGTACGACACTGTTACGTGAATAATCCTATTTCAAGAAAACAGCACTTACTAAACACTAAATATGTGTCTGACATTATCTCATTTAAGCCTCTCAACAGGCTTATGATATCTATATTAATTCCCTCGCTTTACAGACCAGAAATATAAGGCAAAATAGAAGAATTTTCCAAGGCCACACAGCTGGTGGAAGGCGAAGTGCCATCTCTCTCTCTCTCCCCCCTACACTGTCAGTACCTATAGACTCGTGGCTTCATTCATCCTCTCATCATGGTTACTCCAGACTCCCCTCTGTGTGACTCCTATGGACGCCGGATTAAACATCCTAACACACTGCTTTAGCAGGTTACTTCTCTGCTCAAATAATCTCAGTGACCCCTTAATACCTATAGGTAAATATCCTATAATACCCCTTAATACATATAGGTAAATATCCTATAAATATCCATAATTTAGTCTCTGTCTTCCACACTCCCCAAGTGGACTCCTCAGAAAACAGCCTCTGAGACAGAGTTCAGCACGCAGGATGCTTGTTTAGGAGTACTCTTGGGATCAACACCCACAGCTTCCTTTCAGAGAAGAGAAACAGGATGGAGGAAAATGTCAAGCCACAGTAAAGGCCCGAGATGAGCATCAGCTGACACCACGGGGAGCGTGGGGCTAGAATGAATCTTCAGAGTTGTGAAATGGCCTCACCTTCATGCTCCTTCACTGGTTAATGTGCACAAACCCAAGAATTAGCACCTTGGGCAAACTCGGAGGGGGCTGATAGCCAGAGTCCTGGCTCTCTGATCTCCAAGATCTCTGATCCGATCGACAATGCAAGTATGAATGGTCCCCTATTCAAAATTCTTTAAAGACTCCACTGCCATTCCAACCAAGTCCAAATTCATTAAACATGGCCCACAAGGATCCATGAGGTTTATAAAAAACGAAGTCACTTTTGGGGTGCCTGGGTGGCTCAGTCAGTTGAGCACATGACTCGTGGTTTTGGCTCAGGTCATGGTCTCAGGTTGTAAGATCGAGCCCTGTTGTCAGTTCCAGGCTCAGCATGGAGTCTACTTAAGATTCTCTCCCCTTCCCTCTCCCTCCCCTTCTCCCCCTCTGCCCCTCTCCTCACTCACATGAGAGCACACATACACACACAAGTAAAATCTTTAAGAACAACAACAAAAAAATAGGTCACTTGCACAATATCCCAGAGCCAGCCAAGATGGCTAAACTGATATCAAGCAGCAATCCGACACCAAAGTCACTTCTGATGTCTAAGGTCTTACCAACACAATGCCAATGCAAGGGCACAGAAGGGGATTCAACCTAGAAAGACCATCTACGGCAATATTTTCTTAAGGGCACTTTTACCATTTTACTAAGTCCCACCAAAACAAGACTATTAAATGAGTTAAGAATGTTCCCTAATAATTCCTTCAGATGTAAGCACCAAGCAAAATAACAAGGAATTTGGTTTTGAAACAACCAGATTACCAGTTTCAGCATGACGTCCATCGGAGCCCATAAATCAGAAAAAAATTCAACGAGCTGTGCTAAAGGAAAATCACTGAACTCAACAGAAGGAATCATTCTAACGTGGGCCTTCGGTAGATGGAGCTCTCCCCTCTGAATTGGTGCTGAACCACATGGAACAGGAAAATCTGAAGAGCTGGAAATACAGTCATTTAGACAAAGGTTCCGAACATTTGCACTGATTAAAATGCCAATCACCCTTCTCCTAAGAGCACTGGCATTAACCCTGGTGTACCAACCACATTTCAACTCTGAATAATGTTATTATTAAACACGTACTGAGCACCAACAATGCCTTCAGCACCTGTAAGAAAGAGACCGAGCACTCGCCTGGTAGTTTGCCATCAACCAGTGTTTTGGGAAAGCCAGAAGAAAGACTATGAACCACTCCTGGATTTTATTTTCAGGGGGGAAAAGAAACCCTCAAAGTTTATCTCTCCCCTTAAATTTTAATATGAGTCAGGGGGTTATTTACGGGAAAATGTTCCTTGTGATGGTTACTTTTTTCTCATCTCATCCTTGGTGTGGTCATATGAATTAGGCTTATCACCAGGCTCTGCTTTAATTAACTCATGATATTTGATTCTACATGTTGGCTTGGGATTAACATACAATTGTGAAGTTGTAGAACTGGGCTACCCTTAGACAGATGCTAAAAAGGATATCATTACCACAAATAAAGATGAAAATATTAAAATAACGAAATACAAACAGAGATATATCTATTCCTCCAAATGCCCCCATCACAGTATGCTACATTTTATCAGCTAAATAAGGCCGGCCCACCAAATACTGGCCCCGCAAAAAAGCTGAATTCTGTATGGAAGCAGCTCAAGTGTCCATCAATAGATGAATGAATAAAGAACATGTGATACACACACACACACACACACACAAACACACACACACACTGGACTATTATTCAGCCATAAAAATGGATGAAATCTGGCCATTTGCAACAACATGCATGGATCTAGAGGATAATGCTAAGTGAAATTAGCCAGTTGGAGAAAGACAAGTATTACATGATTTTACTCATATGTGGAATTTAAGACACAAACAAAGGCAAAAAAGACACACAAACCAAAAAACAGATTCTTAACTATGGAGAGAACAAACTGATGGTTACCAGAAGCAGCGGTGGGGGGGGGGGGGGGGGGTGAAGCAGATGAAGGGGATTAAGAGTACACTTATCTTGATGAGCACTGAGTAATGCAAAAAATTGTTGAATTACTGTATCGTATACCCAAGTTAATACAACACTGCATGTTAACTATAGGATATAACAATTTTAAGAATTTTTTTTAAAAGCTGAATTCTGAAGTACTCAAGAGGTATCAATCAGAAATTCTGTGTACTCTAGAAACTCTTACAAGGCTTAAAGTTTAGACTGTCCACTACAGAGCAGGACTAACACTGGCCCAGCAGTCAAGTAACAACCCCCCAAAAGCAATATACACTTATAAACTAGTCACTAAAGGACAGGTTATTATTAGTCCATGATCCACTTAAACAGGGTCCTACCTCCTCCTTTCAAAGGCCACACTTAGAAGTAAACTACACTAGAGAGGAACAAAACACTTGCAATTCAACATCAAGGGGAAAAAAATGCTTTGTTATGATTTAACCCATAACTTTTAAAAAAGACAGACAGCAGGTAAGAACCTACATTCAACTAATTCAGTATAAATGACACTGCATGAGTTCCAAATAAACTATCACGTCCCACTTGACACTGGGACAGAGCTTTCCCTGGGCTGGCATACTTTTGTGACCTTGAAAATAAGTCTCTCATAATCTCACCATAATTTGTACTTACAGATGCCTTCACTGGGCTATTTGATGTTGGGATTTTAATTCAAACAACTTTCTTGAGAAGGTCATTATGTGTTTAGATGGAAAGTAAAGACCAAGAAATTGTTCTACTTTTGCTGATGCTGAGTCCTGAAAATATTAAATCTACAGATACAAAATCTGTGATAAGATCTAGTTAGAATTCTGCAAGTGTAAGAATGTGCTAAATGTACTGACAGAGGTCAGAAAAAGCACAGGAAGGGGGAAATGTCTTTATAATGAGTAAATGACTAAGAATATTTTCATGTAATAAGAACTCTCTAGTTTATTTCTAATGACATTTCAGAGACTGCTAAAGACAACTCTATGGTGCGTGAAGGGATTCAAGGAAGACCTAGGATCTACAGATGGTAGAAAGATGCTTCAAATTCCATTTGGTTAATGTTTCTATAGTCAACTATCTAAGGCCCTTTTCTTTGTATTCAAAAATGACTCTGCAGATATAAGACAGGGTATATTTTAACTGCTTCTTCTTCTTCTTCTTCTTCTTTTTTACAGAAGTGGATGAGTTGACACATTATTTTGCCAAGTTCCTTTTGATATAAATTTAGGTATCGTTAAGATGGCTGACCATAACAATTATTTTTACGTATTTTATAATGTATAATATGTAGCCAAAAAAAGGGAAAAGTAAATAACCCAAAGATCACTGTATCTGTAAATTTAGCCTTTCAAGAGCATAGGTGCATCCAAAAGTGCTGGTCCTAAGCTTTAGTAAGATGAGAGATGGTGACCTAGCATTATTTAAATGGTCTAGACCTACTGACACTAATGTAGATTTCAAACCAATTTTAGTACCATCTTTTGGAGACCTTAAATGTATTTATTCAAACAAAATACAAAATAAAGACAGCAGACAGATGCCCACATATGACCATTGTGAACACATGTATTGTCAGAGAAGACATTCCTCAGTCTTAACATTCTTTTGATAATCCTACACATAACTTTAACTTCCCTAATAGAATGCTTTTTTCTCAGACGCAATGCTTTCTTTTCTCCCTCCTCTGATATCCCGTAAGATGGATAAGTCCTGATAAGGAGACTCTGAGCTACCCTGAAACACATGCCCGACACATTACTATGATCCCTACAGGTTGACTTGTGTGGTGCTCATGGACATAAAGCCATTTCAAAAGTACACGCACTGTGTGTTGGCTCAGCAGGATGGGCTGTCTGGCAGTAGGGGGGGAAAATGAAAAGGCAGCAAGGCCCAGGTAAAATATAATTTCATTTCTTAGCCTGGAGAAGAGACTCCTTGCGAATCCATGTGCTTAGTCCTCATGCTTTTATTTGTTAAACAAGGTTAATAATTCCAAATATTCTCTTAAGAGCATCGTACACACAAGCTAGTTAATAATAATTAAGAACAAGAAAAATGTACAATTCTTTTAAAATGTTAACTGACAGCAGATTTCCCTGCGAGTAAGGTCCAGTAATTTCTTGTTCGTTCATTCAACTCTCCTCCCTAGCCGGGTAAGGTTAACTAACCCAGAGGCTGGAAGACCAAAGTACTTCCAACAGGCTAAATGTAACGTTCTTCAGAACACCAGATCCCTGGGGTAATTAAAATATATAGAAAAGAAAGACAGAATTAATTGAAGGATCACAGCCCGCCAAATATCTGAATAACACTAGCTCTTAATATGTTCCTCAGTAAGAAAGGTTGAGCAGGGGTCAGAATGAGGATAGAACAAAGTCATGCCCACTGCTCTGAGCTAGTGATCTCAGAAGCTAATAACCTAAATGCTCAGAGAAACAAAAGCAAATCAACTCCTCTGGCCTTTTCTGGAAATATCTGGAACATCAACAAAGAAATTTAGCCTCCAGCACATTCTGCCTCTCATAGCGGGTAATGCTCCACATGATTGCTTTGAGAAGATTGGGGGGGGGGGCACTATGCTTAGCTACAATGTGTAGCACAGACATTACACTTGCATTTCTCCTCTCACTCAGGCAGTATGCAGGTTCTGTAAGAGGACTGAATCAAGAGAGTAAACCTAACACAGCCAAAATTCGAGGATTTTTAGACTATCAAAATGGTAGCTTTGTAGTAGGAAAAACAAGCCTCAATAAAGTGGGAATAAAGTCTGATCGTTCTGTTATTGTATTTTAGCTAAACATTTATAAATCTGCTCATTTACTGTACGATCGCTCATAAGCAATGCTCAGTCTATGAGTAAAAATGATGATGATTTTATCTATATACTAACCTACCAAGAGGTTTATCTGATTTTGATTACACTTCTCTTCTTAGGCAGTCACTCCAGATAGCTCCACCAAGAGAAACATTTACAGAAGATGGTCATAACACAGTCTATCTGTGGTGCTTCAAGAGGTCCTTTGGTCTTATAAAGCGTTAAATATTAAAACATGCAAAAGCAAATGAGAATAATCATGGATACCTGTTCAATTATCTTCTCCTAGCCCCACAGCCCCAGATTCCACATCAGTACTCCCTGAAAATACACAGGATTCACATATGATGGACTGAAAAGAAAGTAGGCAGCAGCCTAAGATTCCAGTGGAAGATACAGACACTGGCGTCAGACTAATAGAGATTCAAATCCAAGCAAACACGTCCTTTGGCAAAATCACGCAGTGAGACATGGACAGAGCATTGCAATGTAGGGGAAACAAGATTATCACAGGGCTCAGGATAGAAGGAATCCTAAGGAAAAGTAGCTGCCAACTCCACCCCCACCACCAGCATGACTACCAGCACCTACGTCATCGCCACCACTTCCCATCAATCCCCACCACCGAGACCACCACCCACAACACTACCATCACCACCGCCGTCATCACCTACATCAGCGCCACCAACAGCACCTCCCTCAAAACCTTCATCATCATCATCATCATTTTACTGGGTTTGCAGACAGGTTTGGGTTTAACTCCTGGCGGACCCTCAAATTATTTGATTATGTTTAGCCTCGAATTTCTCATCTGAGCAAACTGAAAATGAGCAATGATCTCGGTCTGGCATAACTGTTGAGAAGACAAAAAAATTAAATGAGACCAAGGATACATTTACAAATCTAGGTATTCAATACAGACCACTTCAAACCTAGATTCTACTTTCTGTGCTTGTTCTAGTTTCACTTTAAAAAGCATCTTTGCGTCAACTAAGTAAAAATGCTCCAGAGTTTGGTAATTCTGGCACTACCAACATTTTGTTGAAACTGCTCTAACTCTAGTAATTTATAGCAACCATTTTCAGTTAGCTGGAGACTTCATCTTACAAACACCTTGTCTTGCTGCAGGCTGGTATCCTTTCACAGTTTAATTTTCAAATATTTTATATTTTAATATAGCCAATATCCCCTTCCTTTAATGTTAAGGCACAGTGACTTTAACCTTTATACCCAATTGCAGACTTGATTACTTGAATTGCTTTTGCTGTTGTGACTCTGTTAAAAAGAAAATCATTCTGGGACACCCGGGTGCCTCGGTTGGTTAAGTGTCTGACTCCTGATTTCGGCTCCTGTCATGATCTCAGGGTTGTGAGATCGAGCCCCACACTGGGCTCTGTGTGCAGCAAGGGAGTCTCTCCCTCTGCCCCTTCCCTCCCATGCACATGCATTCTATCTCTCTCAAATAAATCAATCTTTTCAAAAGAGAGAAAAGCATTCTCATGCCTATTAAAATGGTAAGGGAGACTTCATTCAAGTCTATTGCAATAGATTTACTGCAACAGGGGAGAGAAATAGAGCTCAACTCTGAATACAGCCAAGACAGGTTGGGGATTTACAGATGACAAGAAGAGTGGGGAGGGGAGGAGCGGTGGACGAAAAAGTACTAGACGGAAAAACCAAGGGTAGGAGAATTCTTGCTAAACAGAGGTCAAGGACTTAGGTATCAAGTCCTTGAGGATGATGAATTTGGATCAGTTATCAACAGTGATCAAAAACCAAAGGGTAGGGACGCCTGGGTGGCTCAGTTGGTTGGACGACTGCCTTCGGCTCAGGTCATGATCCCAGAGTCCCGGGATCGAGTCCTGCATTGGGCTCCCAGCTCCATGGGGAGTCTGCTTCTCCCTCTGACCCTCTCCTCGCTCATGCTTTCTCTCACTGTCTCTCTCAAATAAATAAATACATACATATATACATACATACATACCAAAGGGTAGGAGATTCTCCCTAAACTGATTGAGGATTATTGCTAAAACTGAACCCAGTAAGAACAAACACAGAAGCCCAAGGTCAAGGCCTAGTCAAGAAGATAGTTAGAGGAACCTTATTAAGGTTTACTTACAGATAGGGTCTTTGTCAAATCCAAGAGTAACCAATCCCCAAATGAGGGCAAAGAGTAGTCATCCTAATAAAGAACATGAGGCTCACTGCATACATTCTGGGACATTCACACCTTCAGCAACAGACTGTTTCCTGTCACTCTCTGTCCAAGTTCAGCGTTATAATACCGTTTTACATTCACCAAGCATAGTATACTTAATAAAACCAGTTACATTCATTTTTATGAATTGATAGTCAATAAAAATGACTATTGCCTAAATACTTTCTGTATAAGCAGATATAAACTAAAGTGAACTATGAGAACTACATTTTACTTACATGTTAGAATTCCAGTAATATAGTCTTTCTCTAAAGTTCCAGCTACCTATGAGAACTTAATCTTTTATATTTTACCAATATAGCAAAGAAATTACAAGAGGCAAAGAAAAAGAGTCAAAAGAAATTTTTAAAAAATACTACCCTTTACAATAAAATTAAAAATACAAACTTAGAAAACCAGTCAGGGTAAAACTATGATTTTAATGTTTTTAAAGCAATAGAAACTCAACAGGTAGTACAATGTACACATGTTAGGTTGTACTGATCCATAATGCCCACAAATTCTAAGCACTGGAACACATGCAGTAATTTTTTTGTAAGTATTTTTCAATCCACAATCTTGAAAACTTGTTGGGGTTCTGTGAAGTATCCCACAACAGTCCATGAAGAACAGATGGTTAAAGAAAATGTCATGGGATCTGGAATCAGAGTCTATCCTGAATTCCAGTTTACTTTCTCCTGGCTCACCATGTGACTTGGTGTAAATTACTCTCTGTCTTAGTTTCTTCGTCTGTGATGCAGAAATAAAAGGAGGTGAGGCAGGGGAAGACCTTTGCAAGCAGTGTATCATTATGTAAGTACTGACTACACTGAGAATACCACCACAGACTCATGCTTGAGATGTTTTTGTAAATTAGAGACATATTTTATCTTTAAGATCATATCCATCTTGCTGGCAACCCCAGCAGCGTCTTGCCCACAGTAGACTCAAATATATGCTCAGTGATGTGGATGGATTGGTAGGTGGGTGGGTAGAATTTCATTCTCTTGCTAGCACTAAACAATAATCCCATCACCTCCATTAGGTGGCACATTTGCCTCGAAAGGCCAAAAAAAAAAAAAAAAAATCACATTCAGAAAACAAGAAGTTATACTATCAGTATGTACTGGTAATACTTACATTATCTGACCATAATCTAAATAGAAAAAAACCACAAAAAGGAAAAGTAACCTTGTTTTTTTTAACAATTTCCATAACCTCTCTATCTCTACTCAAATATTTATTATTGGTTTTAAGATGATTATTCCAGATCTTTTCCCTTCTACTTCATATATAATATGGATCACTGACTGTATACTAACATAAAATTACAAGTTTTGTCTTATTGAAATTTGTTCTATATACAACATCAAATCTTTACTACTAAATCAATGTGGTATGATTTTAATATAAATTTTCCATAGCCTCAAAAGCACTATAATTTCTGCCTTCGGCAAAGGAAAGGTAATACTTACAACTTTTTTTTTAATTGAATATCTTATTCAATAAACACTTTTATGTGCCAGGCACTAAGAATACAGCTGTGAGTCTTTTTCACAAATGGTGCAGGGGAACCTAGATATCCACATGCAAAATAAATAAATAAATAAATAAAGTTGGACCCTTACCTAACATCATATAAAAAAAAAAAATAAAAATAGATTAAAGACCAAAATGTATGACCTAAATATACAGAACCCTTAGACAAAAACACAGGGCAAGGGTTTCATGCCACTGAATTTCCTGACACCAAAAGCTGAAGCAGCAAAAAAGCAGACAAATTGACTTCTTGAAAACTTTAAAATTATGTGCATCCAAAGACAGTAAAGCGGGACCCAATCAATAACACTGGCATCACTCTAGTGGCCAACTACTCTAATAGGCCACATTCTTTTCTGCTAACAATGGCAACCCACAGAGAAGTTCAGAACTTGCATTCTGGATCAAATGTGTTGCCCAGTCAGGAGTCTTTCCACAAACATGGTAGGCTCACAGTAACTAGGGGGAAAGGGTACTGAAGGAGGAGAGTAGAGATCACAGCCCTTTAAAAATGTGTTCCATCCCACAAGTAAAGACATTTCTTCTCTTGTTCTTGTAAGTATTGGAGTCTTGCTATTCAAAGTGTGGTCCAAGTGGTTTGGCATCACCTGAGAACTTGCCGGAAATGCGAACTATCTAGCCCCACCCACAACTATCGAATAAAAGTCTGCATTTTAAGAACAAGTAATTCATATTCATGTTGAAGTTTGAGAAACACTGTATAAGGGGACCTGTCCACAACTCACCTCCCTAAAGGTCAAATGAACATGACAGCATTGCTGCCCCCATAGCTGTATGGCGGAGTAACTCAAAAACAGCCTTTAAATTCTGCAACATACACAGCAGAACACACGGGTACTTCAAGGCAACTGGAACGAGTCAGAATGTAACCTAAGTATTTCCCGTATTCAGTACACCACAATGTTTAGGCAAAACTAATATAATTATGACTTGTTTTGTTTTAAATACTTTCTAGAGAAAAAATTCATTTCCACTTTATTTAGTAGAGTAATAGGTAACTTACATACCAATAACTCATCCTGGATTTTCTGGTTTCCCAAAGGGCTTTGCAAAGACCTTAATTACATACCAGTCTGGGACAACTATTTCATTAGCTAATTTTCTGGCCGCCCCCTTTTGTCAGGTGAAAATGTGTTACCACGGTTCCCAGTGAAGGCACAGTTAATGTGTTTTGGATAGCAATTTGCCTTAAAAGGGGTAATTAATATTCTAGTTTGAAAATAAACAACGCATCTATTAAAAGTATTCAGAAATACATGAAAAAGTTGAAGAAGCTAAACTTATGTCAAAATTTACACCAAAAAAAGGAAGTCATGCAAATGTCACTGTATATTTTATTTAATACGTTCAGTTATCTTTAAGAAATCTCTAATGAAAAGACTAATCATTTATCCTCTAATTATTAAAGAACATAAAACTAACCATGTTACGAAAGACCAAATTTTAGGACAACTAAGATCACTGGGAAGTTAACGGACTGAAGATGAGCGAAGACAGCTCCCTAAATTTGTCTCAGTATTAATACAAAAGCCACTACAAAGAGGCTCAATCTTTTCAGAACGCACATAAGAAGACATGTGCACTATGGCAGCAATGAACAATACCATAACGAGTGGGGACTATAACTTAGGCACGCCCAGAATAATATTAAAAATCGTGCAACTCTTCCAGGTGGTTGAAAGAACACTTGAAAGACATTTTTGTAACTTTCACTGCTTCCTGCACAACTTGGTAATGGGTTTCAAAACTGGATGTCAATTACGATCCTATGGCTACAGACCGCTCCTTGTGCCGCCACGCCGAGGTCTCGCATCTTTTCACTTTCTGGGTCTGTTTTCACCGTATGTGTACATTTCACTCCCCGCATCTTTCCTTTTTCTCTATCACGACTTTCCATAGTACCCACTCATCTACCCGTCAACATCCACCACCAGTCTCGATAGTCACCTTCCCATTATCTAGTTTATTAACCCACCATGTAACACAACACAGGGGAGAGGATCTCTCAGAGGAGTGCTGGGGTGGAAGGAGGCTCCAGACAAATTTTAGAGAGTTGCTATGGCCAATAAGTACTAAAACCGAGAGAAGAGGTCAAAAATAATTCCTCAAAGAAATCTGGCTTTGGTTCCTAAAATAATGGAATGAGAAAGAAAAAAAGATAAACCGTAAGGTAGATTCAACGACCTGACATTAACATGCTGCTTAAAAAAGAAAAGCAAAAATTCCTAAGAAGAAAATGGAGGGGAGAGCATTATAACACACCACCTTCAGCCACAGGGTGACTCCTAAGTGACCGCTTATCTACAAATGGTAGGAAGCCACTTTCTAAATGGTTACCCCCAAATTCACCAGTGCCAAGTGAGCAGAAGGGCGGAGTGAGCAACGCATCAAACCTGGTCTAGAGATGTCCCTATAGTCGGTGACTGATAAATATCTACCAGCTAAATACTCTTATCACCTGTTAACTCTTCTACTGGATTACACGTAAAATAATCAAGAAAATCTTAAGTTTCTACTCAAGTCTGCTTAAGTCTAGGTCCAGGGTCTTCAAGCAGCTGCATTTACACCTTTTAGAACACAGCCTAATCCGAGGTCTCATCATCTTAGGTCAGATCAACCACAGTGGCCTTCTAACTGGTTTTCCTGCCTCCAAGTCTCTCCGGTTCTCTCTAGGCTGCTCAGATGTGTTTAGTGCCACCACCCTCTGCATCCAGAGCCCCAGCTGACTTGAGTACAAACTCTAAATGTATATAAAAACACTGAGCACCAATGCCTAACACAGACAGGAATCCGTAAGCGTCAGTTTACTATGAAACCTTTGTTAACATTCATAAGCCTCAAAAACCTGGCCCCTACTTACCTCACAAATTTGAGTGGTGACGACACCTGTACAGGGCTCCTTTCCTCCAAACAAAGTGGACTACTACCTGTCACCACAACAGGGCCCATGCAAAGTATCTAATCTCCCTGCTGGGACCACGAGCCACTCCTTTTCCCTTCCTTTTTCCTTCTCATAACTCAATCTTCTTCTCCAAACTCTCCATGCAGCTCTGATCCCACTTCCATGTGAGGGTTCCCTAAAAGGGCCCAAGGTCTCATTTCTGTGAGGTCCAACACTGCATTTTGTCTACAGCGTTCATGAACTGTGTATCTCTTCTGTGAGTTTTAGGTACTACTATAAACGGGGGAGATAAAATTTCTGAGATGCAGAAAGATGACATTCATAAACGAAACATCTCAGCACGAAACTCATTATGCCCATAATTCCATAACTCTACTGATCTATCTCTCGTCTATAAGACAGACTCTTGCCCTCAAATAAACAAAATGAACAAGAGAAGGCAGGCTTCAGAGATCCAGCTGGTGTGTCATCTCTTGAGTTGGGTGTCGATGAGGTGGGTATATTTAGTTTGTGAAAATGTGTGAAAAATACACTCCTATGATGTGTACACATTCTCATCTGCATGAAATAGGCAAAATAAACAGGTGGAAAAGGTGAAAGGGGGGGTGGGGGAGAGAAAAACTTAAGAACCACAATCTGTACAAAGAAAAAATCCATTCTCACCTACCAGCCTGGCAGCCGTCATGGTAGTTCCAGGCCCTACTTACCTCCAAGGGTATTACAAATGTTTACCTTTACAGGCTCTAAATGCTATTCATCACTTTCACCCTTTTAACAAGGTATGGTTTGGCTGAAATAAAAATAGTAACTCTAAACTAAAAATGTCAACATTTCACAGGCTAATACCAACATAATTTACAGAAATGCCAGGAGGACCAGCTAATTTACACGAGTAAAAGCACTTTGGAAATGTAAGTGGTATACAAATTCTAACCGATGATGGTAATGATGGTTGAGTTATCAATATTTTAACCTTTATAAGTGTAATTAAAAAATAAGCACTTAAATACCGCTTTACATTCTCTAATCAGTTTAGAGATACTAATTAAGCCACAGGTCATCCTCCGAAATAAATGCAATTCCATTTAGAGAAAATGGAAGCCAGGCCACCGAGCTAGGCTCGCACTGAAGGACTAAAAGATACGCAGCTCTCCGGTGCTCACACCTCTGAGAATGTGGAACACAATGACATAAACAAAGTAGGACAAGAAAAAGTCAGTGGTCTTGCCTGACTTTTGGCCCCTGATGTAAATAAACCTTGCTTGAAGAAAGAGGGGGTTGCTAGGGAATGTCTGGGGAGGAAATTTAAGCAAAATAAAGATCAGGCCCCACTCTGCTGTACGCTACACCAGAAGCTCAACATGATGGACCAAAGCAAATGCAGAGAGCAAGTGTGAACCACAGAAAAGGGTTAACATGGTGGTATACAAAGCCACTAAGATCCTGCCTGGGTTGAAAGGAGCTGCTTCAACTAGGAAAATGCTGATACAGCCCTACTTCCTTCCAGAGCCATGTATGCACCCTTCGCCTTGTCCCTACATTGTAATTTATTGAAAATGGCACCAAGCTTACGTATAAACTCGAGTACCGAGACAGTCCGACAAATGTGAAACAAATTGTAAGCCGGGAGGCTGTAGCCCATTATGGCTTCCTATGTGTGATACTCAGGTCCCTCCACTGGAAGATTCTCGAGATTTTATGTGCACAAGTTCTAGCCTGGAGGACCTGCCTAGTAGTCTCTACACATTTTTTTCTTTCTCCAACGGCAGCAAGCACCTGAAGCTTAATATATGAGCAAAATCCCATAAAGAAGAGGAGCAGACAAAGCCATCAAGGTTTAGACAAACTCGGAAAAACAATGGAGACAATACATTACAGTGGGCATGTATCCAACTGGAATTAGACAAAGCAGAGTGTGAATCTTGATCTCACCACTTAATAGTGAGGCAAGTAAGTTACTAGACTTCTTTAAAACTTGCTTTTGTCACCTAACACTAATAGTAACGGCATCATCAATGTGGGGATTCAGTGGAATTATGTAAGTGAAGTACGAAGTTTAAGCACAGTGGTAAACACTTGGTAATGTTTGCTGTAATTTTTAAACGTTTTAATTTCTAATGGAGAGATTAGGTTTAGAGAAAACCAGAGGATGGGGTATCTGCACTAGGGAATGGCAAGCACAACAGCTCCGAGGTAAGAGAAAGGGGAACTATGAATACTGCAAGATAAATGGAGTACTAGAGGACAGACGTGACAGTAATAGGAAAAGATGGCGAGATAAGGATCAAAATATTAATTCTTTTTGAAATTATTGAGCGTCTGCTCGGAGATGACACAGTATTAGTTTACAGATAAAAAAGAAGTCGTCCTCAGCGCTAATAGATCAAGAGCTATTAATTCACCAGCAGAGCCTGCGACTTTAGGTGACAGGTGTATGGGGTGGGTGGGGACGAACAACAGCAGAGGGTATGTCCGGGCTTAGGTAAGACGGCAAGCCTGGCTCTATGATAGATCCTGGCTGGCTCAGAGGACGTTAGGAATCAAAGCTTGAGATGGATGAAGCCATGATGGTTGTGACAAACAGCAGCATGGCAAGTCAAACAAATTCTCCGGTTTGCAAATGGACTCCTCCACCAAAACACACACAAAAGTGAACCTCACGTCTCAGTTAGTTTGTATTTCCTTGCTCTTTTGAAAGACTGGCAGCGAAGCTTCAGTCCTGCAACACTCACGTCAACGGAAGCAAACTACAGCTCTTCCAATGGGAGAGCAATGATGACCTTGAAAAAGTCACTCCACTATGCTAACTTTCCCAGTTTTGAAGTGAAAACCTTGCTGTAAAAGGGCTTGGCTCACTATCCTGGGAAGCCGGCCATCCAAGGAATCAAGGTTTGCAGGAGGGGCACGTTTTCCAGGGAGATTTTAGGCTAACTAAATGAATACAAAGAAATAAAGGCAGAGATGTGCTAGATCAGGGTTCTAGGTTTATACCCTGGCTGTTCTTGGCACCCAACTTGCTGTGGAGCCTCTTGGGTGCCTCCCTAACATAAGTTATTACAGCAGAGCCTGGGGAGGGGGGGTGCTCAGTTGGTTAAGCATCTAACCTCGCTTCGGCTTAGGTTGTGATCTCAGGGTCATCAGATCGAGCCCAAAGCCCCCTGCTCCTCTGCCCCATCACCCCTCCGCCCCATCACCCCTCCGCCCCCTGCTCCTCCCCACCACACACACACTCTTGCTCTAAAATAAATAAATAAAATCTCTGAGGGGGGGGGAGTCACTACAGTAGTCACGTCAATCATTCTTTTTAAAATCTCCCTATTGAACAGTAGTTAAGGCAATAAACATGGACATCAGACCAGGAACCAAAGCCTGACTCTACTACTGTTTACCAATCATGAGGACACAGTCCTCATGGGAGCTTGGGAATAATAACTCCAAGCTCTCTGAAATGTTGTGACCAATGAAAACAAAACAAAACAAACAAAAAAAAAAAACTTATTTAAGGTTTGGCCTGGGTCACAGTCATTAGCTTAAGTGAGTATGAGTGCTTACGTTTCTAGAAGTAACGCCAGTGCTTCCTTGCTACACCTTAGTTCTAAAATTCCATGGTTCTCCTGCATGTCGGAATTCACCAGGAGGGCTTGTTCAAACACAGATCACAGAACTCCATCTTGCTGGAGTTTCTCAGTCAGTGTATGTGAGACCAAGCCCTAGAATTTGTACTTCTAACTGGTTCACAAGTGACTGATGATGCTAGTCTGGGGACCACACCATAACCACCGGTCTGTCTAAAGACATTCCTGATGTCCCTGTCTACCCTGAGAACTTTTCATGCTAAGACAAAGGAACGAACTTCTTCCAGAAGGAGTCAGAAAAGGCTAACATTAAAAAAAAAAAAATTGTTGGCCATGTACACATGCAACAAAGAAAAAAATGACAGCATTGGCTGAACTGAGCTAACCAGCCCCTAAAGCGAAAGCTGGGGTACCCTCTATACCCCCTGGCCCTCTTTTTCATAAAATATTAGTGCAGGTTTATTCCATAAAATCCCAAGTGATTCGGGTCAGATTAAATCCCCATAGAAATGCAGACAGAATGAACAGATGGCTTTTTCCTTCCTAAATACTGTGTATGTGTATAATTTTTTTCTTTTTTTCTTTTTTTTTTTTTTACTTGAGCAGTAAAACTCACTGCCTTCAGAGTCACATGGGGCCTGAACATGGACAATCTCAGCACACACCGAACCACCACAGTTCTGGAATCCTGTTCACTTGCCCTTTAAACACCGGGAACTGTTGGAACCCAGTTGGTCATGAATGGAGGTAAGAGGAGACAGAAAATCAAGAGCTCCCAGACTCCTAATCCCTTCAAGAGCATTATAGATCTAGAAGAGGAGGGATCTGTCAAGCTCGCCTGGTTGCTTCCGGGGTTTTGTTTTCAAGACAAGGGCTCTGCTCTCCACGGCATACACTTGCCCACCCCTCTGGTCCTCTGATTAATGACCCCAGAAGATGAACACCACCACATACTGGAATGGAGTTTCTGGGTAGGTACAGGAAAATTATAAGATTTTTTATTAAAAATGCCAACTTTCTTTAAACTGAACCCTTGAAGTGCCCCTATTTTGCCCTAGGATGTTCACCTTTACTCTCCTTCAAGTAAATGGATTTATCATCATCTCAATCACTGCCAGGTTTAAAAAAAAAAAAAAAAAAAAAGGCAAAAGTACTGCTATTTGACCAGCAATAATATAAAGACTTGGTGACCAGGACAAAATTACACTAATTATCACAGACTAGCTGGACATCTTCAAATTGAGGCTCTCTGAAGTAATTTACTACAATAAACTGACTAAATTACAGCAATTTTAATTTCATATTCTTGTAGTCCCTTTTCCCCCCACTGTAACTCTGCTTGTCTTTAAAAAGGCCACTGTGAGGCACTTTGGGTAGGATTTTTTTTTTTATGCTACATTTGTAACAGGCTCTTGAAGCTTGAAATTAAAATTTCTTTTTCCCACCAATTTGGTCCCTTCCCATTTGGCAAACATCTTTTTTTGATTCTTGCATCTCTAATGGAGCTGAAAATTAATATGACTTTTTTGCTTAATTCTTTGATTATGCAAAAGAATCATCAATGATGTTAGCATGGTTCTTTCTGCATAGTAGGGAGTTGTAATAAAAACCTCACATTTCTATAGCACCTCATCTCCCAGGAGACCACAGTACACTTCAGAAACGATCCTCAGAGGGAACATCTCCACGCCACTCGCTTGCAGCTGCCCCTCAGGTGAAATGCATGCTCTGATTAAATGGCATTTACTCAGAAGAATTACATAATACAAGCCCGGATGATTCTAAAGAAAGACTTAACACTTAAAAGAAGGTAATTACACACAAAAGACATCACAGAAAGAAGTGGATTTGATTTGCAGCAAGTCCAGTTCATTTACAGCAAGACATGCAGGGAAACTTTAATAAGGATAAGAAAATGGAAATGAAAAATCAAAATGTAAAATCCCTCCTTTTTTTCCCCCCAAAGAACTAAGGGCAATTTCGGATAGTCTCATTTTGACTTAACCTATTATCAAATTTGTCACCATTCTTCCAAATGTGTTGTCACACCCGCACTAGAAATGACACCAGTGAGCGAGCCCGGGTGAGCTAGGAACCATACTGTGGTCATCTCCATTATCAACGGTTTCTCTTGCCAACATTATTCATGCCCTTTATCTGGAAGCCTGAGCTAAGCGGCCTGGCCAACAGAAACCCTGGAAATGACTGAACTACCGTCCAGTTTAAGAGGAAGAGGTGAAATGCTCTCCTAGGAACACAGCAAATCTTCAGTTTCATGATTCCTCCGCTACATGATTTTTAAATCTATGAAGTTCATCCTATTTACAAGGCACTTAAAATTCAATCTGAAATCAATCAGTATCTACTGGGTATCAACCACTCATTTACTCAAGAAATACCAGGTACATATTTGACACACTTAAGCTGTGCCAAATTCTGGGGTGGGGAGGGGCGGAGGGGCAGGGCAGAGGGGCGGGGGAGAGAGGGGAACCACAATTCATAAACAATGTCCCTTCCCTCAAAATAGGAGTTGAAAAAAAAATTAAAACCTGCAAGTGCAAAAGCACTGGGACAAATGGTCCTCCAGAGCTGCCTGAGAAGGAAAGATGTGGATTCGGTAGAGGAAAAGAAGTAACTATGAGATATGCCAAAAGAGTAGTAAAAACAAGAAGCGCAACAAGTTCTGGAAAGGAAATCATGGGCGCTTCATGGATAAGACAGAGCTGACTGGAGCACAGGAACGAAGGTATCCAGGGCTGTGGGCAGAGATGGTGGGAAAAATGTGCAGTATAAAGCCAAATACTGGTGCGAGAAAGGACAGAGTCCAACTTGAAGGACAGACAAATTTAACCAGAGCATGTCTACGGGAAAAGGGTAAAACTAAGCATGGAAGAGAAGGCTCATCCCAACTGTGGAGGCACCTGAGTGCCAAGCTAAGAAAATCATCTCATCCAACAGACCAGTTTGTTACCCGGAAGCAGAACATTTGTAATGACCCAGTATCTCGTTAGTATTTTCAGTTTACTTTGATGAGGCAACGATGCTGCTCCGGACAAAGCCTGGCACACCCACCCATGCCACAGCACAAGGAGCCATGCTGCTCTTCAAGAGCTCTCTCCATGCCAGAACTTAAAATTACCACATTTCGGGGCGTCTGGGTGACTCGGCTGGTTAAGCATCTACCTTCGGTTCAGGTCATGATCCCGGGGTCCTGGGATCGAGCCCCGCATCAGGCTCCCAGCTCAGCAGGGAGTCTGCCTCTCCCTCTGCTCCTCCCCACCACTTGTGTTCTCTCTCATATGCATTCACTCTCCCTCTCAAATAAATAAAATCTTTAAAAAAAAATTTTTTTTTAAATAAAATTATCACACATCTACAGGACAAAGGACGAATCTGTGGTCATCTAGCTTGCCAGGTAACCTTTTTCTTTATAGTAAAATCCTGGGCAGGGTGGAGGGCGGGGGGAGTTGAACTGGCATTCATGCCTACCGCTCTCCCATTCCCAAAACAGCCCAGGGAGGCCAGCTTGCAACCCTATTGGATTATTAGGAATCTCTGAAGAACACCTTGACACTCTCACACCAGCCCTCTCTACCAAGTTCATCTGCCTTCAGTGAGGGACCCTAGGGACCCTACCTGTGTTGCGTCCCAAACATAGGAGTAATTCTATATAACTGGGTCAACATCAAGGCAGTGAATCTCCCCCATACCCTATACCAATCAGCAGAGCATGGAAAATGTGCCTGCGTGGGGAAAAACAATAGATGGTATTTCTAATCACAGCGGGTGAACAGATCATCAGCAAGGACCCAGAGTCAGAGAAGAAATGAGAAAGCCTGCAGGGATATTCAGTCTATTTCCCTAGTGATACACATTCAATTCCGTCAGGATCAAATGCCCAAGGAAATTCAACCCCATTCTCCTAGGGGACCATCCCGTAGACCCACAGTTCTCACCGTGGAAGGATTTCCTGACGTTCGGTTTGGTTTGTGTTAATAATTCCTTTCTGCTGCGCTCACCCCAACTGGTGTGGAAAGTAAATAATTCCCTTATTTCTTGTAAAGTCTCACCTTCATTGCTGCAAAGTTTACCTTTTGTGTTTGTATTTCCAATCAAAAGCACCTGAGCTACACGCTACACGATCGGTTACTAGTTTATATTCCTTTTTTCAAGAATACCAGGCACTGCCACATTTATTGCCCCTTCGATAAAAACACAGTTGACAATAAACAAGAACTTCCTTTCACTTTGCAGCTATCCCTGAAACAGCTTGGGGAACCCCTCCAACGTGCTCTGTACTAAAGCAGTGCTAACTACTGAGGATTCAGAACTCTGCTGAGACTTTAAAACCACGATATTTCTTATCTGATCTCCAAAAAGGCTCCCGTCTCTTTGCTTCCGTGCTCACTGCTAAACACACCAGTTCTTCTCTGAAGCCCTTCATCACCGCAGATGCTCTGCTTGGGACCTGCACCCATCGGTCCATCGTTCCGGGGTACATGTGTCCAACAGAGCATCTGGGATGACGCCTCACCAGACCCGGGGAAGCAGGGCTGGTGGGCCCCAGCTCCGTGCGGAGATGCGGTTCTGTGCAGCACAGCCAAAAATAGCGCTGGCCTTTTTCATTGCCATATCACGTTGCTAACACATCTCTAGCGTGCTGTCACTCATCACCCCCGTGAGACCGGCTATTTCGTGCTGAGCTTTCGTCAGCTGCTATAGTGTGCTTGGCGGCAGCCCTTGGTTTTCCTGAGATGGAATCTGATCCGAGGTGGTGGATTTTGTTATCACTGTTCACTTTACATTCGCAAAATCCTTCAAAACTTGTAGGGAGCAAAACCAAAAAGGTTCATACACCAATGTGACAACTCCTTGGCAATACCAACAAATACTTCCGGGAAGCCCAGAACTATGAAAAAATAGTAATTATAGCCTTGAATGCTATAAAATTTGATATATAATCTTATAAAGGATCCAAAAAAATGTAAGGGATTTGTAAGAAAATCCCCCTGAAGAAGCACCCATTATCTTTTTCAGTGCCTCACTGTATGACCGACAGATATTTGACAGCAAAAATTTATTCTGCCCATCCTTCTACAACTAGGTAATACACACATAAAACACAGATGGGTAAATACAATGCTCTTAAAAAGTTCAAAACAGATATTGGAATAACACATTTTCTTAAGATACTTGAGTAAGAAAGGACTTCCTTTAGGACAATCTATAATTTTTGTGCCTTCCCATTAACCCCATTCTCCAGAATTCTGATGGATGTAAGACAAAAGAAACAGGAGAGGATACGAAAAGACTATTGGTGCCCGCCCTCAACTACCCGGCTCTCGGTCACGGTGTCAGCCAGGCTCACAAATGCAGGGATCACAACGGAAGGAAATGTCAAGTCACCTCAACTCCGAAGTCTTTTTTCCTTAGGGCTGGCCAAATAAGCTTTTTGCCCAACTCATTCTGCATCTTCTCTTCCTTCCAGGCTTACTTCAGGACCTGTTAACACAAGTTTTATTCGCTCTGCTAGCTGTCCATCCACACCCCCGAGGGAATCTCCAGCCTGGGAAAGCTACCACCCCTGGCCTCAACAGCAGGCAGGTCCTGCTCAACAATTTGCCCTCCTAGCACCCGTACACTATGAAAAAATGCAGAAGCAGAAGAAAGGTGAGATGTGGCATCCCTGAAAGAAACTCCAGTCTCCGGGGACCGTGGAATATGCTGCTTGTGACAACTGTGGAGAGCTAACTGAGCAGACGAGCTGCTTACGGAAAGCACCAGGCACTAGCTTCGCTTTTACACTCCTGAGTTTCTGAACTGGTCCATTTTCCTGCTTTGGCTGTTAGTCCCCAAGCTGATGGGTGATCCCTAAATTTCTGTCTCCTGCCCTAAACTCTCCCCTGTACTCAATCGTTAGATCCTCGGGGTAACATAATGCTATAGGGATATTGTGCCAATACCTCAAATGTAACAGGCACAAAGTACCATTTTCCTGAACCTAATCCCCAACAACCCATGTACAAAACTCCACCCTGACTTATGGCTCTCCATTTGGTAGAGTCAATGTTAAAAGGTTTTTGAAAATTCATTATTCTTATAAAATCTCTTTCATCAGGGCGTCTGGGTGGCTCAGTGGGTTAAGCCTCTGCCTCGGGCTCAGGTCATGATTTTGGGGTTCTGGAATCGAGCCCCGCATCAGGCTCTCTGCTCCGCGGGGAGCCTGCTTCCCCCTCTCTCTCTCTGCCTGCCTCTCTGCCTACTTGTGATCTCTCCTGTCAAATAAGTAAATAAATAAAATCTTTAAAAAATAAAATAAAATCTCTTTCATCTCTGACCTCTTGCTTTCTGGCGGCCCTGTCCCTCGTCTCCCCTTTCTATCCTGCGCTGTTTGAGCCTAACCTCTAATTGGGATCTCTCCATCCATTTCCTTCTCCACCAATCCATTCTGCACACCGCTTCCAGATAGATCATCTTAAAAATAGGAATCTCACCTTTTTACTTTTCTATCAGAAAAGCATAATCTCTATCACCAGCTAGAAAGTAATTATACCCCCCCCCAAAATCAACCTAAATCAAAGGAAGTTTCTAGACCCAAGTTACAGGACAATAATAAATAGCAAGTGAACCATGGAAAAGCAAGCAACAGAAGCCAGAATATTTCAAATTGTACAGAACAAATGATGTGGTTTCTTCAATAAATAAATTTCAAGAGGTAAAAACAAAGTAAAAGTGCACCTGGGTGGCTCAGTTGTTAAGCATCTGCTTTCAGCTCAGGTCATGATCCCAGGGTCCTGGGATCAAGCCCCACATTGGGGTCCCTGCTTGATGGGAAGCCTGCCTCTCCCACTCTTTCTGACCCTGCTTGTGTTCCCTCTCTCACCATGTCTCTCTCTGTCAAATAAATAAAATCTTTTTTAAAAACGAGATTTAACTTGTAGATTGATGGAGTTTTAAGAAAGTATCAATCACATTGCAATATTTAAACCTTATTTGGATTCTGATTCAAACAAACTGCAAAAAAATATACAATTACAACATCTGAGACAGTTCAAAATGTGAACACTGACTGGATTATTTGGTTTTTAAAAATTTCAGTTTTTAGGTCCTTTTTGTTTTTAAAGGAGTCCTGATCTTCTAGAATTCATATACTACTACAGATGAAACAGAATCACCTCTAGGATTTTTTTCAAAATAGTAAAAGAAAGGGAAATGGACACTGGTAGAAACAAAACAATATTGGGGTACCTGGGTGACTCTGTCAGTTAAGTGTCTGACTCGATTTCAGCTCAGGCTGTGATCTTGGGGTAGTGAGATGGAGTCCCAGCTTGGGAATCTGTGCTCAGCAGGAAGTCTGCTTGAGATTTCAGCATCACATAAAACTTTCCAAAGAACCAGCCAACCAACCAGAAACCTCCATTCTCCCCAGGCTTCTAACATACCAGCTGCATTATACGTTCAACCCTAACCAAACTGAGATGTGCAAGTCTCACCGTGACCATGAACTCAACTACTTTAGAGCATTCTAACCTCTTCCTCCTCTGGTCTTCTCTAGCACCAGTGTTCAAAATGAAAATTTTCTCATGGGATCATGAACAGCTCTGTAATTGTCCTTGATCAATGCTTTTGTCTTAACTCCCTACAAGGTTATGCTTTCTTAAATTCCTTTAAACGAACATGTTTAAAAAGGAAGAAATACCTTTTCCCCTCAGTTTAAAAAACAAAAACAAAAATTGAATTTCCATTAATATAAATCTAGAAAACTCATATAAGTAATGACTAGAGATGGGGGGGGGGCAACATACAAACCCCCCATTCTTAATAACAGACAGTAAAAAAACATTTAGACACAATTGCTTCTGATCCTAAAGTCTTGAATGAAATAATATATTTGTCCAATTCTCAACTATTCAAGTCAAAAATAGGAATTACTTGCTAGCTGTCCTTGGGCTGCTACTCTATAGAAAGCTGTCCAAAAGGGGTGCCTGGGTGGCTCAGTGGTTTAAGCCTCTGCTTTCAGCTCAGGTCATGATCTCAGGGTCCTGGGATCAAGCCCCACATCAGGCTCTCTGCTCAGCAGGGGGCTTGCCCCCTGCAACCCCCGCTTCTCCACCTACTTGTGATCTCTGTCAAATAAATAAATAAAATCTTTAAAAAAAAAAAAAAAAAGCTGTCCAAAATCTGCGAATGGAGATAGGTGACAGCACAATCATTTAGGTGTTTTTTACCCCCCTTTAAAATGCGTGTATACTAAAGCATTTTCTCCTCATCTATATGGAGTTTCAACATCTTATCATTAGCTCTCTGTCATGGAACATAGACACTTCTAAACATGCGACAGAGACCTATCTTTCAAAATTAAACTAAACTCACTTTTTATCAATCTCTCTTACTCCTTAAGATTGTCTTTAATAGCCTTGGTTTTAATATGACTGAACCTCTAACGCATGCTAATCCTGGCTCTCCACTGGGAATGCACATTAGAATCAACTGGAATCCTACTGAAACAGGCTCTCCAGAAGTGGGGCACAGGGACTTCTGGTTGGAATCCTCACCACTGACTATACTGCCTCCTGGCTCCTAGCAGGGGCCCAGGCTCCGCCCCACACTCTGATTCGCACACCGTCTTGATAGGGACCCTGACAGCATCAGTAGGAGTACAAGCCCGAGGGGCACATGACTTGCAATGCTCCAGCTTCTAAAATCTCAGACAAAACCAGAGAAGAAAATAAGCTTTGGAAGTGGTAGGCTGTAATCTCTCTCACTAGACCAAGATCCAAGCAGACCCTGCCTAGGTAACAAGGCATTTAAGGAGAGCAGCCTTTCCATGAGATTGACTTATTCTGGAGTATCTATCTGCTGCTAAACTACTATATTAGAGAGTTGGGCCCAATGTATTAGGATACCCATGACATTTACTCCAGTTTTCACTGGCATGAGATAACCTTGGCACTTGCCACATCTGTACCAGCAGCCAGAGGATCTCCTTGGCAGCCCAGCGTTTCCTGCTCTAAGCATTAACAGTAGTGAACATAAAAGAACAGAGGATGAGCCCTGATGCTATGGAAACTGGCTCCAATTTCGAGGAAGATTTCTAATGTAACTTTCTAATGTAAATGCAGCTCAGTTCACCAGGCGGCATACCACCCAGTGACGAGCGAGACACGATACAACTTCCAGGAGCAAGTACATTTTGGGAGATTCAGAGGCCGGGCTGGCAGTAACTCTTCAATGCCTCCCAAACTAGAGGCTAGCAAAAAGTTTTAAAGGCTGAGACATGAAGAAAAACTATTTCTGCAAGGATAATCTGACAAGTTCTCTGGCTTGGAATACTGAAAAAAGCGGGTTGTACTTTAAGGTCTGGAATCCTCAGCTAACAAAATATCAAACGAAACCAAACCCAAGAATAACCTAGTTTCAGACCTGGATTCAAAATAGAAATTGCATTTGTCTCCTTGAAAAACTCCTCTGGGTCATGGATCAGTACCAATAAGATCTGTGCATTTCCTACCTGACAGCAAACTTCAAGTTCTCTCTGTATGAGGTTAATTTTATCACTATTTAAACATTTATGTGCCAGTTAGCAAAAGCAAAATGATTTTACATTCTGTCTGTGTTGATCTGTGGAAAGAGGGATCAAGGCATGAAAACGTGATGTGACTTGTTCTGGGTGTCACCGTCAGGGGTAAACAGTGTAAGAAGAACCCAGAGAACCTTTACCGACCTTGGGAGCACTGCTGAGCACGCCATGGGGCTACCCTTCCAGCCAGTAATAGCTAAATGGGCAATTTGTTTCGCAAGGAGATGCGAAAGAGGGAAATTTTTTTTTAGCACCTAACACCTGTTTAAAGTGATCCTTTCATTCCCTGTTGGGCAAAATTCCACAAGAAATAGAATATTTTGTTTCCACGGTACCTCAGTCTTATGCACCTGGAAATGTGCAGCCAACAGAAAGACAGGCATGCAACCAAGGAGGTGACATTTGGGAAGGTGCTGTTGCTGCTCAGAAGGGCAAAAACATGTATTTCTATTATCACAGTTTCAATAAGAGTGTAAAACTGCAAAAGGAGGGCAGCAGTGTTTGGTCACAGGGCTGACACCAGGAGGAAACTCTGACACCCTGTTATTAGGATGACTGCAGCCTTGTCTCCCTCACAAGGCTGTCTCTAGACACAAACACGCTGAGACCAATGAGCCTTTCACTGGCAGGATGGACTCTGCCTGCCAGGGAAAGCCCAGGTTCCAGGGGAGAAAGGCCGCTGAAGTCTTTAAATGATCAAAAATTATTTTCTCTTCCAAGACTTATAAGCAAAAGAGCATTTCAATTTGTCAGCAAGAAACATCTTCCATTTGAAGAAACACAGAAACCCAAACTCTATGTATGTAATGCCATCACCTCGGCTCAAGGGGGCGCACACTTAAAGGCACGGGGCTACTCTTCTTGTTCCTTATTTCATTCTCCAGGAAGGATTTCAACCCAGAGGACATGCCACCAGCAAGTATATGAAAACTCAAGTGGCCTAAGCAGAAAACTCTACACGGAATGTAACCAAGAGTCTTTTTTAAAGTCTTCATGTTGGTTTAGGAGAAACAATGACGACAACAACAAAAGCATTCTCCCGTGTTTCTACTCCTGCCAAATCTCTAACAGTGAATTTAGTGCAGAAACATGCCCTGTAGGCTCCTCCTCACTTCACCAGTGAGCTATCTTGTGTTCATACTTATTCCCTAATGCCTAGCACATAGCTGGCTCCAGTAACTTAATACTAAACCATCATTAAAATATCTGCCATATTGGAATCCAGATTTCTGAGTCATCCACATGGTGTTATAGATTTCCAAGACCCCCGAAAGGTTTACAAATCCTTCTCTCCCTTGTATTCCTTTACCATGCCCCCTGAAAGCCTGTCTTGTTTATTTCACTATTAGACAATACTCAAGTATCATCCACAGACTCTCCATTTGTGTATAAAACAGTTTCCCTGCATTCGTCTCTAGCCACTCTGCTCAGTCCTTTTCAATGCCAGCACACTAATCCTACTTCGTCTCATCACACCCTGATCAAAATCTCCAGTGGTCCAATATTACTGCAAACAAAGGTCCCCAAACTTCAGCATGCATACAAATCACCTGAAGGGCTTGTTAAAACACAGATCATACAGCTGCATCCCTAGAGTTTATCATTTCGTTAAGTATAAGGTAGGGATAAAAATCTGCACTTTTAATATGCTCTCAGGGAACACTGGCCCAAAGCAATGGTTCCCAATTAGAGGATCGTAAATAAGTAGAACAAAACCACCTTAGGAACTAAAACACAAAACAAAACAACAACGGAAACACCATCCCACCCAACACAGAAACTACAGAATCCAGTCCTTATCTGCAGTGATTCCCATTTGGAAGGTCTAGGAGGGGGCTAGGAATCAAGCCCTGGGTAAATTAAATGCATTCCCTGACTCAGAATAATCAGTCTGAAAATTATCACAAATGCCTCAAGGCCTTCCACAAAGCTGCACCCCAACCTACCTAGCCGGAAGAAGGGGTCCCTTACAGCGCAACCTTTCTCTTTCTCACTTATCTCTGAAGACCATTTTCCATTCCCTCTGGGCCACGTAACAGCCATCTCATTTGCCGTTCCAATTACCTGGACAGCCACTGCCATCTCCTCCACTCCTGATGATGAACCAGCTCATCATCACCCCCCAAGCCCTTCTTCGGTCCATTCTGCATGTTTCAGCGCAATTACAAGACACACTGTGCCGGGACGCCTGGGTGGCTCAGTTGGTTAAGCAGCTGCCTTCGGCTCAGGTCATGATCCCAGCGTCCTGGGATCTAGTCCCACATCGGGCTCCTTGCTCAGCAGGGAGCCTGCTTCTCCCTCTGCCTCTGTCTGCCATTCTGTCTGCCTGTGCTCGCTCTCTCCCTCTCTCTCTGATAAATAAAATCTTTAAAAAAAAAAAAAAAAAAGACACACTGTGCCAACTGCGTTCTTATATATTTGGCAACATTAGCTCATTGGTGTGCCTGCCACTGTACACCCCGTTTATGGATGGGTGTATAGCCTAGTATCACCCAGTGACTTGTGACTGTAAAGAATTTTTGAAGGAATCACAAAACACAGAGAGCTAAAAAGAAGGTATAAGTTGCAGAATAATTTTTACTGTATAAAAACAATTTAAAATATTTAGATGAACTTCTTATTCAAAAATACTTCATCCTCAAATCTGTGGGTTGATGAAGACTAGTAGAAAACATGGTTAAGAAACAACCACAGATTAATTCAAGTCATGACTAAGGTCATTCTTCCAACATATGTCAAAGAAAACAGAAGATGGGGGCAGGAGAGTAGATAAGTAAGAGGTGAAAAATGAACCAAAAAAAAAAAAAAAGGAGGAAAGAACAGTGATACCTTGATCTCAAACCAATTAAAATAATAAATGAAATGATATTTCTCTGTTAGACACCTCACCTTGTATTATTAGATCAGTTTTAGTTTTATATTCTTTATCTGTCAAGTAATGTATGCCAATGATACGCAAACACATTAATATGGAATAGTAACAGTATTTCCAAGTGTATGATTTGGGTACTACCAGTTTACTGAGAGCTGTAACAAACAACCGAGACCTCTTCTATGTCTTAAACACATCCTGGAAGGGGAAAGCAGTGGGGAACAGGAAGTAACTGCAATGGACACAAACTTTCTAGAGTGTTGAAAATATCCTAAAATTGTATCATGATGATGGCTGTACAACTCCATAAGTTTACCAAAACCACTGAAATCTGTACTTTAAATGCATGAATCTTATGCCATGCAAATTATCTCAATAAAGCTGTTTGGGATGGCTCAGTTGTTAAGCATCTGCCTTCAGCTCAGGTCATGAACCCAGAGTCCTGGGATCGAGGCCCACATCGGGCTCTCCGTTCAGCAGGAAGCCTGCTTCTCTCCCGCTCCCCCTGCTTGAGTTCCCTCTCTCTCTGTGTCTCTGTCAAATAAATAAATAAAATCTTTTTTTTTTAAGCTGTTTAAGTAAGCAAAACAACTCCTATCATAAAATGAAGGTAAGATCCCCAAATCACTTCATTTGAAACCACATGTGTGAAAGGTGTAAGTCATTTCATAAAGCCAAAACATGTATTTTAAATTATGTTAACATTTCAGCTGTTCCTGTCTGATGGAACTTAAAGTTCCTTAGTGTATTATAAATATTTTTAATACAAGTAGGTGGGTTTTGTTTTCAAAAGTGTGGGAATTGTATATGTTCGACAAATTCAAATGAAGTAAAGCTAAGTAAGGCATATGATTTCATTCATAACCATAATTAATTCTTCATGATAATGTTACAAATACAAACCTAACAGACATAAAAGCTGTTTTCAACTTACAGCATTAGTCTAAGCTTGTCAAATACCAGGGATCATAAGAACTTATAAAATATTGCATAATCTTGCAAAAGTAAGTTTAGATAGTCTGTAAATACTTTCTAGGGCTTGATATATTCAAGACTGAAATGCCATAAGTACTATGATACAAATAATTCCATATGATAATACTAAGTATCTAATAGTATCCAACATGTCTGCATAATACAAATTACTAGTATTCCATGGTATCTCTCTATTCATATACTTATAATCTACCTATATTTATCTATCTATCCATCTATCTATCTACTTGAGAGAGCATGCAAATGCGGACAGGGGAGAGGGGCAGGGGGGCAGAGAGGAGAGAGAATCTTAAGCAGGCTCCATACCCAGCACAGAGCCTGATGTGGGGCTCAAGTTGACAACTCTGAGATCGTGACCTAAACCGAAATCAAGAGTCAGACATTTAACCAACTGAGCCACCCAGGCACCCCAATATGTATCTTTGTATTTAAAGAGGATCCCTTAAACCCACAGTGACAAACCCAAAAAGATTGGGGTATATTCTTCAAAATGTCAGGGAGAAGTCAGTGGCCATTTTTACCACGGGTTCCTTCTAAGCACTGTGTCCTTTTCCCCTCCGGCTACCCTCTCCTTTTTCCCTTTGGCTATCTTTAAGGCTCTCTTCTTTGGCTCTCAGCAACCTGAGATGTAGCATCTGGGTACTGGTTTTCTTTGTGTTAATGCTGCTTAGGATTTGTTGAGCCTCTTGGGTCTATAGGTTTATGTTTTTCAATAAATTTAGAAACTTTTGGTCATTTCTTCTGATAATTTTCTACCCCAATAACTCTCTCCCCTCTCCTCTGTACCTGTGACTACAAAATGCTAAACTGCAGGATATGGGCCCATTACAGACAATATGGCTTTGTTCATGTTCTTTGCAATCGGCTTTCTTCCTATACTTCATTTTGGATCGTTTCCATTGATTCATCTCCAAGTTCTCTGACCTTTTCTTCTATAGCAGGCAATCGACAGCTAAAGGCATCTGGTACATTTTCCATTTCAGATATCAATTTTTATTAATTTTCTTAAATCCCAGCTAAAGTCGTATTCTTCTGCCTTTTCACAAACTTAAGAGTATGCTGGACTCTGTGGATGCTTCATTACTGAAAATGTGGACTATCTTACTCTCGAGTGAGTTCTGCTCTGGTCTGCCGCTAACATACAAGAGGATCAGGCTGATGCCACAGAGACTTGGTTAGGCAAGATCTCGGGTCACCCCTAACCTACAGCCAGAACAGTCCTCTTACCACAACATAACCTTTTTGAGGCCACATCGGAAAAAACAGGGTGCTCGGCAAGTTGAGCCCACTCTGGCCACTCTGAACTCCCAACGTTTCTAAGCATCTGGCAACATCTGGAATTGCCGATCAACATACAGCCCCACAGTGGCCATTTTCTGCCAAGCCTTGTGGTGCGTCTACGCAGCTTCATATTTGACCAAAGACCCAAGGGCTCTCTTTTCCAACCAATGAGGGCACCTCCTCTGGGCAATTCCCTCTTCTCCACCTCCACCATCCCACCCCACAGATTCCAGCTGCTTCCACATCCTCAAACTCTCACCTCTGCTTCCTCTGCTTAGGGAGCCTGCTGCTGTCTGCCTCGATTTCACTTCCCTATGCTACAGTGTGGCAGGTGTCCCCCGAGAGGAAGCTGGGAGGAATGAGGGACTCGCTTCATGTATTCTCTGCTCTCAAATGAACATGCTGACTGCCTCAGTCCATCTAGCTTTAGAGCTGCTTACAACAGGAGGTAACTGCATCATGGCTAGAACCAAAAGTCCCTCATTCGTACCACTTTTGAAATGGCCTTGAAGTCTATTTTCTTGTTTCATTCTTAAAATAAACATGGGACATGTTTGTGGGAAAAGTACATAGTTCTGTGATATTTATGAATCAAGATATAAAATGTTAAAGCACCAGTTTCTCAGCGATAAAGATACTTTGTTCGATACACAAATATTCATCAAGCAGCTACTATGGACACGTGGTAATAGACAAAGCAGCAGAAGGAATGCAGAGGATATAGCTGCAACTTGTATTCTTTTCACTGAGCCATCAACAGAGCACACAGACTGCACCCAAAAAAAGTCTAATGAATGAGTAGCCAAGAATCCATCATTCAATCTAACAGAAGCATACCTTATACTCAAAAATGACAACAATTTACATTCATGATTTATTTCTTCCTGCAAATACTCCTATTTGCCATGCAAGTAATTTCATTCCTACACAGTTATATTTTTCAATTTCCTACATGTACTTAATTTTTTTCATATTAGTAGGTACTATCTAACCAAGTCACTTCTATTTAGCTATGTCAAATTTGCTTCAGCTAACTCTTAATCGAATTTCCAATCCTCATCTGGCCAAATCAAATATATTTTCCTAGCACACGGAGAGAAAATATAATAAAATTTCTAAATACCATCTCTGCATCATCATACCAAACAGTAATATCATTTCTCCGATCTTCAACAAATCGAAGTGATACATTTAAACCTTACGGTTATTTTCATCTCTCAAAACACACTCTTGACCTGTCATTTACTCCAATATATGCAAGAGATGACTGTAAGAAAACAGCCATAAAACTAAGCTACATATGTTCATAAAATACTGTTTAAGTACATTTTAATACTGATTACCTTAATATACGACTCATTCCAGAGAAGTCAAGTACGTTACGACAGAAAGCTAAATATTATACATCCTCGATTGCAACATATTGTGAATCTCCTAATATGAACGCCTGGCAAAAAAAAAGTTGAAAGGTCTTTTTGGAAGATGAGGGAAGTTGATGACATCAGCAGCATCACCCTTAAATAGCATCGTGGCTTTCTCACTGTTTATGAGTAAGGGAACATTTTAGGTGCAGATTTTTCATTCCAACCTGTTATTCCACATCAAGATGGCGCCGTATCTGTAAAAGGACCTTACCTGCAGAACATCTTGGATCTTCACCCACACGTCCGCCATATCGTACAACTTGACATCATCCTGCTGAGTCAGTGGGGCCACAACAGTGTCCTGCAGGTACCCCAGGACCACGGAGTGTGCAGTGGCTACAGCATTAAACTTGTCAAACAGCAACTCCAGCAGCTCCAGAAGCAACCTGGTGAAAAAGCGGGTAATATTTACATCCACACACGCATGCCCACGAAGATGGCTTAAGATGGCCTGCATGAAAACCATCAATTTTGGGATTTTCACAGACTGATCTCCAACAGTTGTAGGATCGAAGCAATTCTTGAAGCTAAACCTCAGTTTCCTCCGCTAGAGAATGGAGAGGATGCAAGAATGGAAAATCCAGTGGTGACGTCCCTGAACCAGCAGTAACAGCTTATGTGTCCTTTTTATCATATTTGAACGATCACCCCACTACTATTCTGTATTCACACAGGCAGTTTCTCCGAGAAATTCAGGCAATTTTTCAGACAACAGTTCCGATGTTACACAGAACATGCTATCTCCCAGCGATAAATTGGACACTTTGGTAAGGATGCTAATCCTTTTAGTCATGGAAAGCTGTGCCTACCATTCAAATGTATGGCCTGAGTTGCCTGGAAAAAAAAAAAAAAAAAATACACACCTGCCAAGCAATCTGACTCTCACCACAGGGAGCAGCTTAGGCATCTGCATTATCTCATTTTTCATAGTGAGAGATGCTGGACACATATTATTACATCCATTTTATGTACTCAAGGACACAAAATGAGGTTGCAAGGCAGCTGAGCCTAGAACAATAGTTGACTTCCGTGTCAGTGCATTTAACCACGTACCTCTTGCTGTAACTCTAGAATGCAGATGTGCATTCGGAGATAGCTTGAAGCTTTATGTCAGGAATGCCAAGTAATTCCTCTAACACTGAGCTTTACAGCTTCACTGATCACCTAGGCTTGGAATTAATTTTTCCTCCTCTGAACTTGTATTTTATCCCACTTGTAAGGAACCTATATGTGGCTCGTGCATATGACTCAATAAACGTGGGTCACAACCATTTACACAGAGATGTTTTACCTCCCTCCTTCAGTATTAGTCTTTCAATATGGGAAACTGCTTTATACATCCATATACATAGGAGCATTGAAAACATGATCAGCAAATATTTGCTGAATTGAATGTGTGTACCAAGAATGAGTCCAGAAAATTCTGGAATGTGACCTTTACTGTGTAGTGGGCCCTCAGTTCAGAGTTCCTAAGCAGACTTACAACGCAACCTGAAAGGTGGAAAAGGAAAGCAAAAGAGCTTATCAGCTATGTCAATTAACAAGATTTTATTACCATAAATAAGAGGTCGTAACTGCAATTTCATCAAAATGTACAGCCTATTATCTATTCCTATGGCTACTTTACTGCCCAATTACTATAATTAATGTGCCAGTGTGACAGCCAATAACTATCTTATGATAAAACCCTAATATCTGTTTGACATTTTAATTTAGATGAGCCAGAATCAATAAAAATTTATGTAGTACTCCCAGTTTAGAACACACATAATCCAGAAATTAGATACTGTATTTGTAAATAGGAGCCATTCTACCTTTGGGAATGGTGGGATTTTTAAAAAAATCTTTTAAAGGTCAAATCACATTTATACTGACATATACGTGAAACAATTCTTTCTCATCTGTTACAGGAGAAATTCTCAAACATCAGCAGAGGGTACAGAGGAAGATGTATCTAACGTAACAGCCAAAACAGTTAATTCAGTGTAGGAAAATCATCTGTATAAAACTGATATCTGGCATCATACAGAATAAATTCCTGATTAAGTGAAGGCTCTACTTTTCAAATAAAGATTTAAGTTAAGTATGTAAGCCTGATGGTTCCCAAATATCAATCCACAGACCCCAGAGTATTTTTCAGGGATAGACAGGAAAATAAGAAGAACAGGAACATTTATCAACTTTTCACAAAAGTAAAATTCACTTGGTATTTTTGGTACTCTCTTGATAGGAAAATCTCATTTTCTATCATGACGGCAATTAACCCTGCCAAATGTCCTTAACGTGACAAAATTAAAAATAACCTTATGCTATATTCTAATGGTCTTTGCCATCCTATTGATCCAGACATCCAGAAGCCTGGGGCACACTGGTGTCCAATTGCCCAATGGCATGAAGCTCCAGGTACAGGCCTGCAAACCAGCAATGAAGCAGAAAACACTGGAAAAGAGGTGGCTCCTCTGAATGCAGGGGTGCTGCTATCTGATCATCTCCAGGGCCACCAAGCTCCATGACTGCACGCCCTGACAGCCACTCAAGGACAGTGGCAGTGGAGCAAGCCGGGGCAGTGCTCTATTCAGAAAAGAGACAGAGCAGGAAATTGGGGTTTAGGATGAGATTCGTGGTAACTATTGACAACATGGAAATAACAATCGTTCAATAAAATGCTGACACATTGCCAGCTTCCCTCAATCCTGAACAATCTAGACCAAGACAGACTTGTTGTCGTAGGACCATCATAGCCCTAACAGAAGCTACACAGGAAAGAAAGGAGAAGAGACAGGCCAGAAGTGAAGGGAGTCTGGGTGCAGCTCTACCTACATTTGAAACATCGACCCATTTCAAAGACAGAGACACTCTCCTCTGCCTTACCACAGCACAAGCATGGAAATATTAATAAAAGCCACAGTTCTTACATCAAAATTAAAGACTTCAACACTGCAAATGATACCATCAAGAAAGTGAAAAGACATCCCACGAAATGGGTGAAAATATTTAAAAATCATTCATCTGACAAAGGATTTGTATCTAGCCAATCTAAAGATTTCTTACAACTCACAATAAAAAGAATAACCAAATTTTAAGTAGATAAAGGTTTTGAAAATATTTCTCCAAAGAAGATATATGAATAACCAAAAGGCAAACAAAAGACATGCAACATCAGAGAATTCAAGTCAGAATCACAAGATACCATCACCCATCAGGATAGCTATATTCAAATAGGCAAGCAATAAAAAGTCCTATTGGGGTCATAGAGAGAAACCAGAACTTTCAATACAATACTGGTGGGAATGTAAAATGGTAGAGCTGCTCTGGAAACGGGTTTGGCAATTCTTGAAAACATGAAACAGAAGGTTACCATATGAACCCAGGAATTCCATTCCTAGGTATATCCCCAAGAGAAATGAAAACATACGTGTACACAGAAACTTCTATACAGATGCTCATGGCAGCATTATCCCTAAAGTAAAATATTACAATAGTAAAGTTGTAAAAATGGAAATAATCTACGTGTCCATCACCTCATCAATGGACAAACAAAATGTTCTATACTCGTACAAAGATTATTATTGGTTATCAAAGGGAATGAAGTGCTGGACATGCTATAAGAAGGATGAACCTTGAAAATGTGATAGTTAAGAAAAGTCACAGAAGACTACGTATTTCATGATTCTATTTATACAGAATACACAAATGTTATATATATATACACACACACACATATATGTGTGTCTGTTATGTATATATATATTTTACATAGTTACTTAAATGGGTGGGAATTGACTATTAATGCATATGGGGTTTATTTTTTTAGGGCCAGGGGGACAAAAATGTACTGGAACCAGACAGAGGTGCTGACTACACAACCCTGTGGATACACTAAAAACCACTGAACTGTACACTTTCCATGGATGAACTGTGTAGTATCTGAATTTTATCTCATTATGTCTATTTTAAAAAGAAACCCGTCAGCTACGGCACTGAGTGAGGACAGCAGGGCCCACACCGCCTCTGTAGTGAGAACATATAAAATAGTGAAAAAGGAGGGCGCCTGGGTGGCTCGGTGGGTTAAGCCGCTGCCTTCAGCTCCGGTCATGATCTCAGGGTCCTGGGATCAAGTCCCGCATCGGGCTCTCTGCTCTGCAGGGAGCCTGCTTCCCCCTCTCCCTCTCTCTACCTGCCTGTCTGCCTACTTGTGACCTCTGTCTGTAAAATAAATAAATAAAATCTTAAAAAAAAATAGTGAAAAAGGAAACTGATGTCTCAAAAAGTGAAATATTATGAAAGTGGATTCCTTTGGAGTCTTACTATAGGAGGACATGAGCTTTTGTCTTTTGGCTGACTTGGTTTTGGTTTGTTCTTCCCAGTACTCCAAGTAACCTGTGAGAAATCAAGATTCCCAGGCTTTCCCAGCATCAATAATTCCTCTATTCTTTATGAAAAAGAAGAAAAAAAAAAAAACTCAACTTCTCCAAGTGTTCCCATCTATAAAAACAAAGTATTTACTAATACCTGTTTAGGGTTCTCACTGAACTGTTGGAAAGAGCACAGCAGAAAACAGACAGAACCAGGTAGAGGGAAGAGAGTTCAGGCGCCGTCTGTCTGGGTTTCTGGCTTAAGCAACTCTGAAGATGTTGGTTATTTTTCCTGAGAGTGAATGAATTCAAGCGAAGACAGAAATTTGGAAAGAGGGTTCCTGGGTTTACATCTGGTTACGTTTAAGGTGTTATTTATTTAAGCACTTGGATATGCAAATCTGGAGCTGGGAGGAGAGACTGACACTGGAAATTTTTAAGAATGATCAATATTTGAGAGGAAGCGATCACTCAGGATAATATGCAGATTAAGTAAAGCAAGCAAAGTTCACAGCCAACACTTTCCAAAACAGCAGCATTGAAAAGATGGTTAGGAAGTAGCTAGGGGGGAAGAATGAAGCCAGGAAAGGAAATTGTAGCAGACAAAGGAGAAGAGAATATCCACAGTCAAGACTACACTGAGGTCAGAGAAGGTAAAGACAGAATCGTACAACTCACAGGTCCCAGTGACCTTGGCAAGAGGACTGCAGAGAAGCACTGGAAGCTGACCCCTCCCCAGTGGAATGAGGAGTGAATGGCTAATAAGGAAAGAGAAACCGAAGTCGAAACACACTTCACAAAGGCACAACATCCCTTACCAACATATGCACTCCTTAAAAAAGAAAAAGTAAGATGACTCTCTCCTGAAGCATCAAAGAATAAGAGATCAGGAATCACTCACATAAACAGGACATAAATCCACACTAGTCTGGCCCAATTTAGAGCCACCAGAAATCAAGAGAAACAAGATGAATATTCATAGACACTCGCCAACTGCCCACACGACACTAGAGTGAGAAAACAAGCAACTGTCTTCAGCTGTAGACGTACTCAGGGTCACCCAAACACACAAAGCGCTGCTCAAGTTATTCCCCTCTCCCACCCCAAAATTTAAATAAATTAAAAAAAAATAAACCATTCCATTGTGGTTAACTCGGTCACTTAAATCATTTTAGGCTCAAGGTTTCACCACTGATCTAAAAGACAAATGAGCAGACAGAATTAATAAAGTGCCAGAGACTCCTTAAATGGACCTTAACAAAAGGCCTCCCATACAAAGGAGCCTAAGAATCTCCAAGATTAAAATTTCAATTAATTGCCATTTCTACCCTTCAGAAAAAAAGAACACCCACTGTCTCTCTCACATGCACCACAACAGTCATATCTAGAGGCACAAAATAGTGTGCATTAAACAGCAATACAGCATCACAGGCGGCACAGTGACATGGTAATCCTGGGATGACCAGATAGTATAAATGCCACTGAGAACCACAGACCTGAAGCTGTCTCCCTGCTGCACATCCGTGGGACCTTCACAACATCATGAGGGTATTCCAAATCGCAGGTTCCTCAAACACAAACTTCTTTAATTACAGTTTCCTAATCACAGACACTGAGAAATAGATGCCAAAAATGTATGTAAAGTCCCAAAAGCTTCTGCACAGCAAAGGAAACAGTCAACAAAACAAAGAGGCAACTCATGGAATGGGAGAAGATATTTGCCAATGATACTATAAACAAAGGGCTGATAACCCAAGATCTACAAAGAACTCCTCAAACTCAACACTCAAAAAAACAGATAATCATGTCAAGAAATGGGCAGAAGATGTGAACAGACACTTCTCCAAAGAGATACAAATGGCTAACAGACCCATGAGAAAATGTTCATCATCACTAGGTGTACGGGAAATTCTAATCAAAACCACCACCTTACACCAGTTAGAATGGCCAAAATCAACAGGACAGGAAATGACATGTGTTGGAGAGGATGTGGAGAAAGGGGAACCCTCCTCCACTGTTGGTGGGAATGCAAGTTGGTGCAGCCACTTTGGAGAACAGTGTGGGGGTTTCTTAAGAAATTAAAAATAGAGCTGCCCTATGACCCTGCAATTGCACTGCTGGGTATTTATCCCAAAGATACAGATGCAGTGAAAAGAAGGGCCATCTGTACTCCAATGTTTATAGCAGCAAACTGTTGCCAAACTGTGGAAAGAAACAAGGTGCCCTTCAACAGATGAATGGATAAGGAAGATGTGGTCCATATATACAATGGAGTATTATGCTTCCATCAGAACGGATGAATACCCAACTTTTTTTATCATCATGGATGGGACTGGAGGGGATTATGCTGAGTGAAATAAGTCAAGCAGAGAAAGTCAACTATCATATGGTTTCCCTTACTTGTGGAGCATAAGGAATAACACAGAGGACACTGGGAGGTGGAGAGGAGAAGTGAGCTGGGGGAAATCAGAGGAGGAGACAAACCAAGAGACTGTGGACTCTGAGAAACAACCTGAGGGTTTTGGAAGAGAGAAGGATGAGGGGATGGGTGAGCCTGGTGGTGGGTATTAGGGAGGGCACATATTGCATCCAGCACTGGGTGTGGTGCATAAACAATGAATCTTGGAACACTGAAAAAAATAAAATTAAATTAAGATGAAAAAAAAAGTATGTAAAAGTAAACTGAAAAAGCAAACCTGAAACAACAGTAAGTTGTTTTTTGTATCTTTAACAGATACCATCTGAAAGGGGAGACGGGGAGAGACACAGGAGATGCTCCAGATGTCTGCATGGCCCAGGTGCACCTCTGTCCCTCCGTCAGCTCCATCAGTAAGATACAGCAGCATCATTCCAGGAAAACCCCTGCTTCAGCTTACTTGGATCTGGGGTCTGTCACTGATAACTGAAGGAGGCCTAACTCACAGGTTAAGAGCCAATTCCTTCATTCCTCTGTGATTCTATATGCCCTCCAAAAATAGACGGTCACAACAGACACAGAGTAGTGACAAAACAGTGACATGCATGGCCTGCTGCAACAGAAAATAAGGGCAGAAGCCTTAGTTTACATCTCCCTGAACCATATGTCTCCTCCAACACAAGGCCCAATGCCCAGAATGAGGTAACAGTCAAATGTCGTGGGTACCTGAGTCCATGAGTAGGGTGGCGGCAGTATTAGAAGTCTGGGACTGGAGACACTGACCTGAGGTCCTCAGCATGGGGCTGGTGGCTAAAGCTGGCACAGTGAAAGAGAGCTCTGCAACAGGAGCGCAGAGAGGATGATGACAACAGCGACAGGACTGCAACAAAGACCACTGCGCCGAACACAGCCACACGATTACATGCCGGGCACTGGGGGAAGAGCTTTACTTGCATCATCTCACTGAAACCTTCGGCCAACCCTATAGGGAAGGTACTGCTGTTATCCCCATTTTACAGACAAGGAAACTGTAACACAGGTCAGGTTTAAACAAAGGCCTCAGTTTTAGAGGCTGTTCCTTTTAGGGGTATTGGGAAAAAAGGAAGTCGTTTTTAAGAAGAGGCCACAGGTGCCTGGGTGGCTCCACTGGCTAAGGCTTCCACTCGTGATTTTGGCTCCGGTCGTGATCTCCAGGGCGTGAGATGGAGCCCCGCGCTGAGCTCCTCACTGAGCAGGATGTCTGCTTCAGATCGTCTCTCTCCCTCTTTCTCCGCGCACACTCTCTGGCGCTCTCTCTAATAAACAGATCTTGGAAGGAAAGAAGGGAGGAAGGAAAGGAGAAGGGGAGGGGAGGGGAGGGGGGAGGCAGGCAGGGAGGCCGAAGCGGTATCAGTACTGCACAGCGCCAGGGAAACCAAGGCTGGAAAAAATGTCAATAGAACTGTCCATACTGACTCTACCTTTTCACCATAAACTAGTTTTTACCCCTGAGATTCTACTAAAACAACTCTTGCAAAAGTCTCCAACATCATTTTGCTCCATCGAATAGACACTCTCCAGCCCTGATTTAAGTAAGCGCAGCACTTGTGTCTACTGACCACTGGCTCCTCCGTGAGACACCGCCTCCCCCTGTTCCCCACCCAACGCTCTTCGGCTTTCCTTCCACCTCTCTGGGGGCTCCTTCTCAGAAGCTCATCCTCAGCCTGTTCCCAGAGTCCTGTGAACGCTTCCCAATCCTCACGCTCTCTCTGGGTGACCAACAACAAGATGAGGAAATACGTTACATATTATAACCTCCTGGTTTCAGAAGCCCATAATAAAAACATATTTCACATTTAACTACCCTCTCAAAAGGATAACCTTACCAATCTTAACGTGAGAATCAAAGGTATAGTTCAAGCTGAAAGACACATGTACTCAGAGCTAACTTTTTTTTTTTTTTTAAGATTTTATTTATTTATTTGACAGAGATCACAAGTAGGCAGAGAGGCAGGCAGAGAGAGGGGGAAGCAGGCTCCCTGCTGAGCAGAGAGCCTGATGTGGGGCTCGATCCCAGGACTCTGGGATCATGACCTGAGCTGAAGGCAGAGGCTTAACCCACTGAGCCACCCAGGCACCCCACTCAGAGCTAATTTTAATAATACTGTAATAAAATCTGTTTTGTGTTAAAAAAAAAAAAACAAAAACAAAAACAAACACCCCACAGAAGTGTGGGACTGAAGGAGATATCTGTTCTTTAAATATACAGCCAATTACCAGGCAGATTTTAGAAACAGCCCTCTTAAAAGTAAAATCTTACTTTTTTTCCCAGACCCTCTACTAACTTCCCACTGGCAGCTACCCCTGTCTGCTTTGTCCTCAAGAAATGTAAGAAAATGTTAACGAACCATTATAAGGAGACAAGGAATGTCTATGGTATAAAGCTGTATCATCAAGCTGTGAAAAGTGTTCAATATTTAAGGTGAGATACGACTATCTGAATCTAAATTTAACATCCAGGGAACCTTGAATTAGTCATTTGGCTGGAAAACCCATGTTTGCAGCCAAGGAGCTGCCTTACTTGGTCACGTAGCAAAGACACACACACCCAAGGTAGAAAATCGGTTCCGTTCTACTACTTCTTATCCGCTGAGACTTTAAAATCAGGATTCTGCATCTTCCCACTGATAGACAGTCAAAAACTACAGACTATTTATTTCCCTACCACTATGCTCTAAGAGATAAGAAAACACTGACCTCCGAGCTTGGGTCTTCTGTGAAAAATTGAAAGAAATTGATCATCAATTATTTCCTATCAAAATGGTCTTATGTCCATATGTCTCTATCTCACATATACAATTTCCTAATAAGCTTGGCTGAGCTAGTAGTCTTCATTTCAAAACAGGACAGGATCCCACTTAATCTTCAGGGTTGTCTAATATCTACTTTTAAAGGATAGAGATAAGTTTTGCCACTTATTAATAATAATCTTCATGTTGCTATTTGAGAAGTGCTGACTAATTCTCCATCTGCATGATGAAAAGAACAGGAAAAAACTATTAGCAACGTAGAAAGAAACAGAGCAAAAATAAAAAGCACACTGCGCGGGGCCCTGGCGCTGTAGGCTTTCTTCCTGTGTCACTTCCCCACTGTAAGTCAGCCTCTCGTGCTCAGTGCCTGAATTCCGGGTCGATGACCCCAGGGAATTAATTTTAATGTATGGCAAACTAGTGACTAAAATTAGAAAACAAACCTAGGCCTTCTTCCTTTTAATTAAAGAATTAGCATCATTCTTCACGAAGCCTTTCCCAGATAACCTCTTCAACAGAAGGTGCTGGGAATCCTGGAAGCCACAGGGAGAAGAGAGAAGCTGGATCCTGATCTCACACCATACGCAGAAGTCAACTCTAAGTGGGGTAAGGATTCAACAATAGACCTGAAACCACAAAATTCTTAGAAGAAAACAGAGGTAAGATCCTTGACATCGGCCTTGGCAATGATTTTTGGGGTTTGACACCAAAAGCAAAAGCAGCAAAAGTAAAAACAAACAAGTAGGACCACGTCAAATTAAAAAGCTTCAGCACAGCAAAGGAAACCACCAACAAAATGAGAAACAACCCATAGAGTGGAACAATATATTTGCAATTGATAGGGGCATCTGGGTGGCTCAGTCAGTTAGGCGTCTGACTTGGGCTCAGAAAAGGATCTTGGGGTCCTGGGATGGAGCCCCAAGTTGGGAATCCCCACTCCACACGGAGTCTGCTTCTCCCACTCCCTCTGCCTCTCTGCCTACTTATACACGCGGGCTCTCTCTCTCTCTCTCTCTCTCTCTCTCTCAAATGAATAAAATCTTTAAGAAATACATTTGCAAACGATATATCTGATAAAGAATTAATATGTATAATCTATAAAGAATTCATACAACTCAGTAACCACAACAAAAAGGCATATACACACAATCCTATTTAAAAATAGGCAGAGAACTAAATAAGACATTTTTCCAAGGAAGATATACAGAAAACCAAAAGGTACGTAAAATGGTGCTTAGCATCACTCATCAGCAGGGTAATGCAAATCAAAACCAAAATGAGATAGCACCTCACACCTGGCAGAATGCCTATCACCAAATGGCAACAAAAGAACAAATACTGGCAAGGACGTGGAGAAGAGAGAATCCTTGTGCCCTGTTGGTAGGCAATGTTAATTGGTGGAGCCACTATTAATAATAGTATGGGGGTTCCACAACAAATTAAAAATGCAACTCCCCTATGATCCAGCAATACCGTATCTGGGGATTGAAAGGAAATGACAGGGAATGAAAACAGGATCTCAAAAAGATGTCTGAGTTCTCATGTTTGTTTCAGCATTGCTCCCAAGAGCTAAAATTGGAAAACAACATAAGTGTCTATCAACGGACAAGCGGATAAAGAAGATGTGGTATACGTGTGTGTATACACGCATATACATACACACCTATATACATACGTACAATGAAATATGATTTGGCCAGGAGAAAGGGGGACATCCTGTCATTTGTGACAACATGGATGAAATCTGAGGGTATCAGGATAAGGCAAATAAGTCTAGCATATACTATGTGTTTTCACATATGAAGAATCTAAAAAAAAAAAAAAAAAAAAAGCCAAACTCAAAGAAACAGATTAGAATGATGGTTGCCAGGGGCTAGGGGTGGAGAAAATGGGGAGCTGGTCAAATAGTACAAACTTGCAGCTGTAATTGTGTAAGTTCTGGGTAGCTAATGTATAGCATGGTGACTAGAGTTAGTACCATATTATGGACTTGAAAGTTGCTAAGAGTAGATCATAAGTTCTCCCCGCAAAAAAGAAATGGGAATTAACTGACGTGATGCAGTTGCTAGATAATGCTATGGCAGCGATCATTTTTGCAATATGTAAGGGTATCCAATCAACATGTTCTACACCTTAAATTTACGCAGTGTTGTGAATCAAGTATAATACCTCACTGAAGCTGGGTGGGAGGGGCGGAAGTCCTCTCCCCCGGGCCAAAATAATACATCATCATAGCAGAACATTAGAAAAAGTATCCATAAATCTACTGCTCAGAGATAACTAAAGATGTTAGATGCATATTTTTAGTACAAGAATGTGCTAGGTCCCTAGGGGGGAATGGCTTAGGTATCTAAGTCGTCAGTTTAATTCTCAGGTGAGCTAATTAAGATCCATTTACTCTGGGGCTGCTGATCACACTTTTTAACATGTCCAGCTATCTCTGAGAGGCCTGTCATCGATCACAACGGGGGGTGTGGGTGGGAGAACGGATGTGTCAGTGCAGATACGGCCTTTCTCTGGTGGAAAAACAAAAGCAGGCCCAGGAAAAGAACTGGGAGCGTCAATTTCATAGAAGACAGAAGGCAAACTCCCTGACAGAGAGAGACTACTTCTACTCTTAATTCTGCCACCATCAAGCTTTGTGAACTGTCAAATTATTTTGGCTTTCACATTTCCCTGAGTAAATCTGGGATTAATAACCCCCCACCTGGGGCGCCTGGGTGGCTCAGTGGGTTAAGCCGCTGCCTTCGGCTCAGGTCATGATCTCAGGGTCCTGGGATCGAGTCCCACATTGGGCTCTCTGCTCAATGGGGAGCCTGCTTCCCTTCCTCTCTCTCTGCCTGCCTCTCTGCCTACTTGTGATCTCTCTCTGTCAAATAAATAAATAAAATCTTAAAAAAAAAAAAAATAACCCCCCACCTCTGATGAGGCCAGTGGGGAGAGCCGCTCAGCTGAGGTATCAGATGACAAAAGCATAAATACTACAAAAGCAGAAAACTCTGTGATGTCTGAGATGTTGTAAGGAGTGTTCTCAAGCTCTGACAAGCAGGCAAACTGCCTAAGGCACAGACTCCTGCGGGGTGGGAGGAGGGGGGAGGCCCTGCCCCCACCCAGATACTCCACTTCAATTGCCCTCCACTTCCAGCTTCCAAATGGCATTGGTGCTGCTCCTTAACCCCACTCCTGGTACAGAAATTTTTTTTTTTTTAATTCACTTCCTCTTATTAAAAAATTGTCAAAGAAGACATCCAGATGGCCAACAGACACATGAAAAAGTGCTCCATATCACTCGGCATCAGGGAAATACAAATCAAAACCACAATGCGATATCACCTCACACCAGTCAGAATGGCTAAAATCAACAAGTCAGGAAATGACAGATGCTGGCGAGGATGCGGAGAAAGGGGAACCCTCCTACACTGTTGGTGGGAATGCAAGCTGGTGCAGCCACTCTGGAAAACAGCATGGAGGTTCCTCAAAATGGTGAAAATAGAACTGCCCTATGACCCAGCAATTGCACTATTGGGTATTTACCCTAAAGATACAAACGTAGTGATCCAAAGGGGCACGTGCACCCGAATGTTTATAGCAGCAATGTCCACAATAGCCATGCTATGGAAAGAACCTAGATGTCCATCAACAGATGAATGGATAAAGAAGATGTGTTATATATACACAATGGAATACTATGCAGCCATCAAAAGAAATGAAATCTTGCCATTTGCGACAACATGGATGGAACTAGAGCATATCATGCTTAGCGAAATAAGTCAAGCAGAGAAAGACAACTATCATATGATCTCCCTGATATGAGGAAGTGGTGATGCAACATGGGGGCTTAAGTGGGTACGAGAAGAATCAATGAAACAAGACGGGATTGGGAGGGAGACAAACCATAAGTGACTCTTAATCTCACAAAACAAACTGAAGGTTGCTGGGGGGAGGGGTTTTGGGAGAAGGGGGTGGGATTATGGACATTGGGGAGGGTATGTGCTTTGGTGAGTGCTGTGAAGTGTGTAAACCTGGTGATTCACAGACCTGTACCCCTGGGGATAAAAATATATGTTTATAAAAAATAAAAAATTAAAAAAAAAATTGTCTTCTTAGCATCTTTTTCTTATTCATTAACATTCTTGGGCAATTCAGTATGTGCCCAGCCCTAGGTCAGGCTGCAAAAACACAAAGTTAAGTCCCCTCTTAGGAACTCATTGTCCGGTCTGATTAGAGATGATGGTAATGAAATGGGCCAGGAGTCAGAAGAGCCCCCAAGGTACGAAATACAGCCTAAGAGACTCAAGACAATGCTTTAATCCCATCTGACATGACGGTAAACATCAGCAAGGGAAGGCTGTCACTTGACACAAGGGTTTTATTTGTGTTATTGCAATGAAAGACCTCATGTCAGTTTGAATGTGGAATACCTTTTCATCTAACACCAACAAGTGTACAGAAAATAGGACCTAAGGTAGCTCCCACCACCTGCAGATAGAGGAGGGGGTCTGGATGCAGCAGGAAGGCTGACACCTAAATGTTATCAATAAACCATGAAACAGATTTTATCTGCCAGTCCTTTAACTCATATGATCTCTAATTCGAACCTGTAATACCATGGAAAACAAGAGAATTCAAAGGCAGGTTCTGCTGATGGTGTGTGTTTGTTTGTTTTTTTACCCTGACAGATATAAATAAAGATTGAAGCAATCCCATATTAAGACCCGTCCCATTTAGCAAAACACCCTTGCTCTGAAGATCATCACCCAAGAACAATACACATCGGAAAGATAGCTGTCCAATTTCATGCTTACAAGAGAGTGAAGAACATTACTCACATTACTAATGACCTGATATGTCACAAAGCTATGACCAATTTATTTAAGTCTTAATAGAACATACATAGATTTGGAGCCAGTACTACCTTCCATGGTAATAAATTTAATGTTTTAGTTAACAACTGGTATATTAAGTCCCACATGTAAAGAATTAACTCCTTTCATTTGTTCTAAAAATACTGCAGTAAAGCTGCAGGGGATATGCTCTAGTTGAAGAATAGTGGAATTTCCTCTGTATGTCGTTGGTTCATCTATCATACTCTTCAGTATTTAACAGTTGAGTATATTTAAAGCATGTTCTCACTGATATGTGTAATCAAAAGTAGAGATTTAATCAAATGATATCATAATCACTGAAGTTAAATTTACTTGCTTCCCGCTTGCTTTGATTCGAATTAACGACTCCTCTAAATTACATCAAGGCCCTCCTGATTCCGAGCATGTCCAGGTGCTACATGCAGTGGCTGGGAATGGCTACACGAAGCCACAAGGACAAATGCTTGACCTTGCTTCAAAGCTGCCCCTAAATGACTTTTCTGTCCAATAAAATGACCAATCCCACAAAATCCTACATTTCAGAGACTTAGGAGAAAAGTAACTAATAGAAAAAGAAATAAATGGAAGGAAATGCTACTTATTTGAAAAAGACACATATGCCTGACTCCAGCCACAGGTCTAAAAAAAAACCCATGACCAAGTGTGTCACAGTAGTATGACCGTAGACCATAAACAAAGTCAAAAGAGAAAAATTGAGGGGAAATTATAAAATAAATCCCAAAGAACTCATTTTCATAATAGAGAGTTCTCACAAATTAAAAAAAAAAAAAAAATTTTTTTAAAAACCCAGAAAAGTAGATAGTTCACTGAAAAGGAAATAAACATTTAAATCCTAAATTATTGAAAATTTCACATTTCAAAAATGAAGAAGAAGAGCATAATAAACTAATATACTTATTGAAAAGTTCTCCGATTAATGCCTTTCCTCCCTCTCTGGACTTTAAACTTACGCCTTATTTCTTTGGCGTTTCAGGCCAGTGTCTGGTCCACGATAGATATTCAACATATGTAGGAATTCATTCTTTCATTCAACAAATATTGGGTCAAGTGGGCACTGTGCGACACTCTGAGGACAGGGTGCTGAGCAAAGCAAACTCATTCTCTTTCAAGGCTTCCATTCTAGGAGCAGTTAGAAGATAACCAAAACCAAACAGACACACACACACACACACACACACACACACACACATAACATAGAAGGTAATCTAATGGTCCAGATCCTGTTGGTCTCCAAACAGGTATTAATTACATGTTTCCATACTGATACCCTCATTAGGCATTTTCATTTTCAAGGATTTCTTCTGATTAAAGTAACTTTAGTACTTTAACTCTTAAATAATTAATTTTTCACTAGAACTTAATAACAGTTACAAAATAGAGAGGGAGGAAAAACCTACAACATTATCCAAATACAACCACTTTCAGCATTAAAGCGTATTTCTTTCCTGTATTTTCCACAAATCTTTACTATCCCAGTGGGCACAGAGCATGTAATGTTCTCTGCCTTTTAGATCAGACACTTCATCTTCCTGCATTCTTAACCAAGACGAAGGAACATGGCAAAAGGATCTCTTTCCAAAAGGAAAACGGGTTTCCATAGCAGCCATGGCTTCAACTCATTCAACCCCTTCTGCCCTCTTCAAGACCAGCAGTTTTACTAAAGCTGAGCAGCCCTCCAGCACCTCCCCCTGCAATGACTTGCTGCCTCCAAATTTAAACGGGGCCATTTGTAAATAGACCGAAGAGGTGCCTCACACATGCCAATCACTCGCTTTCCCCCTTCTTCCTCTCCTCCATATTCTTGACATTGAACCTTGAGAGGATTTTGTTTCTTTTACCTCTTCCTCATGCTTTTCCTATTTGTTAATTATTAAAGAACTTCTTCCAGCTTCTTGGAAACAAAAATGCTATGAAATGCTCACGGGCTAGATTTTGGGAAAGAAGCAGTAATTACACAGCAGGAGAGGAAGAAATGGGTAATGAGCTGCCCAGACTGTAGACCACATGAGCCATCTGAAACTGAAGACACTGCCTGTCTTTCAGAGGAAATTATGGGTAGCAGGAGGTTCTGGGAGATTAGCAAAGCACATGTTGCTCTTACATTTATAGTGAGTTGGCAACAGGAATTTTTCTTTAATAGTAAGCAGAGGTTTATATTCATAGATTATGAATGAACAGAAAGACTATCTCTCCAATAAATAGACAACAGATAGTTGGGGGGGAGGTCCAGTATCAAAAAATAAGTGGGTCACCAAAGTGATTTTTAAAAACTGGCTGCGGAAATATTCTGACTCTGCAGGAAGTGAAGCATGACAATTCACTAGCCTGGTTCCTTCTTCTTTTCTAGCAAAACAGCACACCACATTAATTCTCTTTACATAAAGACAAATGAAAACAGGCCTGCAATGCATCACAACCAGACTATATTTAATAATAAAACTTTTAAGGAAAGTTATAGTACTGGTATCTTGCCTCAGAGTAGCATTTATATGCTAATGATCTGGAAGAGGTTAATTCACTGGGGGGGAGGGAAAGAATGTGCATATCGGGGGTAAAAAAGGATTTATGGTTCTTTTTACCTACATTCCAACTTTAAGAAAACCAGATTCTTGCACTTTTACATAAGATTTCTTGTATTGTAAATAATAAGAAGTATTATGACTTCTTTCTAAAATAAACGCCACTAACACATCCCAGTACAGTTTGATGAACATAAAATACCATGCAAGCTTCAAGGGATAATCTGACAATATCCCTTCTAAAATTTTCAGCTTCTAGAAGCAACAAGGCCAATCACTTTTGAATGACATTTTCAAGGTCATTAGTCTGGGAATTTTAAGGCACCTGCAAGCACAGAGCCACCACAGACTAACTCAACATTATCGGTCATTTGGAATCCCAGCTTAAGACTCAAGAATAGAGGCTCACCCCCAAAATTTGTTGTCTCTCAACTATTTTATCTCTTAGTAGTTTGGGCTCAATTTTTCAGATTTGTACATTTTATAAAATGGGATCGTGTTATACACATGAAACCAAGACCAGCAGCTTGTTCACTTGCCAGTGTCCAATATATCCTGCCTACAAAAGCTCTGAATACCAACAACAACAAAAAACCTTACAGGGGCGGGGGGGGGGGGTGCCCTTCTGCTAACTCATTCCTCACAGAGGAAACATGTATTATTTCCTGGGGCTGTATGCTGAATTTCTACTTCTACAGCTGTAATTTCCACTTGTGAATACCGGAAGGGGCTTAGGGAATGGAAGAGGAAGGGGTCAAAATCCTATGAAAGACACATTGCTTTTAAGGGTACTGTAATGAGATTTGCAGAAAAGTTATTGATCCGTGCCCTTTCGTTTTATTTCCAATATACACTATAGTCATGTTATTTCCCTATGAAAGTTCAGTGTATTCATCTAGGGACTTGCAGCAACAGGGCAAATAGCAAGCCAGAATTCTGGAGTGTTCATTAGTAAGGAGGCAAAAGGTCTTCACGGAAATCCAGGCACCGGGCAAAGAAAGAAGAAAAGCAAAGTTCAATTTAGAACCATTCCCCAGCCGCTCTGGATCACAATGTGAGTGATCAAAGAACACGGCAGTTCAGGAAGGAAGCAAGAATAAATAAATAAATGCGTGTGTTCATAGATACCTAGGCATGTAATAGTTCTTCCTGGCGCTGCTCTACTAAACTGTAATCACGTGACCTCACGTAGGGCAAGCAATCCTATAAGATGGGGATTATTTTCTTCAGATTATAGAGCTGGCATTCAAAAGCAGGTCTACCTGACTCCGAAACCCATCAAAACACGTGCTTTGAAATGGTCTATGGCAGGAGATGGGTGGAAGACGGTTTCTTCACCAACTGCACTTTTTTTTTTTTTTTAAAGACTTAGTTATTTGAGAGACCGAGTGACGGGAGGAGCAGAGGGAGAAAACCCTCAAGCAGACTCCCCACTGACTGCGGAGTCCGATGCAGGCCTCGATTCCACGACCCATGAGATCATGACCCGAGCCGAAACCAAGAGCCCGACACTCACCCAACTGAGCCGCCCAGGCGCCCCATACCAACTGCACTTTTGAATGAAGTTCAAGGGAATTAACTTTTGAAGAGCTTTAAGGAATAATCAAAATCAATGTTATTTAGGTATTTAGATACATCAAAGAATATAGAAAATACAAATAGAACACATTAATTTTTCTAAAATATTTAAAGTCTGAGAAATTCTAAGTAAGCTCTTCTTTCTCCTTAAATTTGTTATTTGCTTAAAAAAAGAAAAAAAGAAAAAAACTTTTAAAGTCCTATATACAAAGAGCAGAATTCCCTTAACAACAGGTCCACGAGATTATGATCCCCTCCACATACTGTCTGGCACCCCGCAGGAACTGACATCATTTAAGAGAAGACCTGCTCCACTCTGCCCTCTGCCCCTACATGAAACTGTAGTTTCCAGTGGTCTCTCCCTGCCCCTCCACTGTGACAAATCCCTGCCCTGGTAAGCATGGAGGGTTGGGGGAGGGTAACAGCAGAGAAGGAGGTGACGAGGAACAGAGACCTGTGTAGAGTATGTCTTAGATTTTCTAGAAAAGTCCATTTCAAATATCTTGTCCCACGGTCAAGTGATATTAGTCTATTATGCCCTGAACTCTGGTTTGGCAGACATGATCTCTCAGTGTATGAGTTAGACAGAGTTAGGACTGTAGTACAATTTCAGTTTCTCCTTATGAAACAAGAATTACGAAATCCAAATCCTATTAGCTATTTTATTTTTTTTTTTTTAAAGATTTTATTTATTTATTTGACAGTGAGAGATCACAAGCAGGTAGAGAGGCAGGCAGAGAAAGAGAGGAGGAAGCAGGAAGCAGGCTCCCTGCCGAGCAGAGAGCCCGATGCGGGACTCATCCCAGGACCCTGAGATCATGAACCTGAGCCGAAGGCAGAGGCTTAACCCACTGAGCCACCCAGGTGCCCCCTATTAGCTATTTTAAATAGATACAGGAATTCCTGAAACCTCTTTGCCTTATTGGCAAATATCACCACACATCAAAAGAGAAAGCTGAGGACAGAGGAAAGGCCACAGAGATGCATCAATTCCAAGGCCAGCCACTTCATCTGTGACCTTGAACTAATTATTAGTGTCTGAGCCCCAGTTTCCCTAATTGTAAAATGTAGACACTAATAAGTAGCTCATAGAGTGGTGGTAGGAATAAATGAAATAATATACATAAATGACTTGAATAATGCTTAGTATTTAATATTCAATAGTTTTTCTTCATTTGAGTATGAACAATATGCTTTAAAACTTTTCAAACCAATAATGCCTATTCAGCTATTTTCACCAATCTGAGTTTGTATGGGCTCTAGTACCCCAAGTTCAAGAAATAACATCAACAGAAACTTGTTCACCTAGCCCCCATCCTAGAAAATGTAGAATTCTCAAAACTACAAACTGCATGCCCATTTACCTTGGTTGGTTCTCCACAGTGAGGTTCTCTCCTCTCTGATAGCCACTGTCTGCTACCTGGGTTGTAGACCTCTTCACAATTTGCTGTAGCTCCTGCTCCAAGCGTTCTTTGATCGCCTTAACAGTCTCTGGAATCTTCTTCAGTTTGGCCAGCCCCTTGATGAGGATGCCCATAAAAAGGGTGCTGTTCTCCTCTGGATCCGATTCCAAATCCTCCTTGATGTCCTGCAGGTTCATCTCCCTTGCTGGAAGAAAAGAAAAAAAGAAAAGAAAAGGGTTCCATTGCAAGATTCAAAAACAGAGCACACTGAATAAATGGGATCACAGCTTTGATTACCGCCTTAAAGGAATTAGAGAAGACTTTTCAAGGGGGAAACAAACCATGAGAGACTGTGGACTCTGAGAAACAAACTAAGGGTTTTGGAGGAAAGGAGGGTGGGGGATGGGCGAGCCTGGTGGTGGGTATTAAGGAGGGCGCGTATTGCGTGGAGCATTGGGTGTGGTGCATAAACAATGAATCTTGGAACACTGAAAAATAAAAGTTTAAAAATATATATATATCCCCCCCAAATTATATTCACATAGAGACTAAGAACCACAAAGTAACAGTTACATTCCTCAGATCATAGCCATCAGTTAAAATAAGAGGTGGAAGCCATTAAAAACAAGGAAATCTGCACAGAAAGTTTTCCACGGACAGCCACTTCCACAATGAGCCAGTCCGTTCATGACATTTATTAAGCACTCGCTGTTGATAAAATGCCATACTTGGTGCTATGGGAGAATTCCTGAGAGCCACAGTCTCAAAACTCTTATTTAATCCTTACAAAAGATAAGTAACTTGATAAAAAGAGGTAAGTTAAATAAGGAAATTAGTTTAAACAAATGACAAGAGATGAAGAAAACTGAAGAACGGTATGTGCAAAGTGAGACACGACTCTGAGGAAAAGAGTAATGAAGACTTTCCATACATACCAAAGAACCACCTTCTACTTTTCTCTAAACATAGGTCTACCATAACACACTCTACTGAAAATGGGTCTTGCAAATCCCTGTTAGTTTTCTGATAAATAATTTTATGTCAAAAGTCTCCATAGGTCTACAGGCTTTGGGACGGAAGAGGGCAGCCTAGCACACTGGTTCTTACCCCCCACTGAGAAGCTGGGGAGAGCGAGCGATGGGGATCTGAGACCTCCATGACCGACTGAAAACCACAGGCCCTCCCTTCCGACTAATGCACACACACACAAATATGTGCCCCAAAATACCCAAAAATAATTCTCTCGTTTTAACAATGGTTGGATTTAGATAGAATGAAGCGAAAGTGAGTAAAAGCCAGAAGATGGACCCTAACGGTTCAAGTCTTCCCCATCCTTCCCTCTCTATTCTTCAAAACAACTGACAGGTTTTTAAAATATGTGATATCCTGAAAGACTGCATACCTTCTTCTTTGGGGGAAGTCAAGCTCAATGATACTACGAGTCCACTCCAAGTGGTCCAGCACCACTGGAATGCACTGCAATCTACTGATTAGGGAAGAATGAAAATATCCCACTACAGGCAGTAAATCCATGTAACCACTGCACAGAGTCTCCAAAACCCCTACCTCAGATGATACGCACGCTATTCTCTTCAATCCCTTCTATTCATGTTCCCAACTCGTAAAATGCACTTCAATACGAACCAAAAGCATTTAAGGACATGCAGGATATAATTACTTCAACAAGCTTGTTTTCATTGAAGACGTTCTCCTCGTATTTATCCACGAGGCTGAAAACCATGTGGAGAGACAGAAGCACAGCAAGAAGAACCAAATTCCTAGGATTTTCTTTGCAACACAGAGCACATTTGAAGAGGTGGTATTTCATTTAAAAAATTGTAAGTCTAGTAAAGCCGGGAGTAGAACCAAAGTGACTTAAGCCTGTGAAGATTACAATTTTGACGGCAAAAAACAAAAACAAAAACCCAAAACAACAAACAAAAAAACAAAACATAAGGCATTGATATTTCCAAATGTGACATTCCAAAAATTGACATTTTAGTTACTGGTTTTGTTTTATACTTTAAGAACTGGACCCCTCAGGCCACAGACTTCTTCCTCCATCCTGCAAAACCAATCCCGGCAGCAAGAAGAGAGAAATACTTAGCAGCCAAGGAGCCACCTAAATTCAGCACGTTGCAGGTTGGGGGGCGGGGCGCAGCTGGAATGAAGCACAACTATAAGCAGAGCTTCAGGCAGGGAAAAAAGTAATAGAAATTTAGCCGAGAGAAAATGATCTTCACGAAGGAGCACATATGAGTCACAAACAGACACAAGCAAGGGGCCACCTGTGTGTCACGAGCATCTGCCACAAGAGTGATTGGTGAGGAGATAAATGTAGTAAGATCCACGAGCCCCTAGACGGTGTGGCATATAGCTACTTATCTGTGCACTAATATGATAGAGAGCCTATTAAAAAATAACAAATAAGCAAGGTATGAATAATAACATGCCAGAGCCTCAAATGGCACATTTGTTTCGAACCTTATCTTTCTGTTTGTCTCCTGAAATCTCCTAGAGCATAAACAGTGAGAGATCCAATATTAATTAATTTATATTATCTATTTCACTTACATCAGCTGAAAATTAAAAGGCAATTTAAAAGGATAATATAATCAACCATGAAGACTAGTCCAATAATCACGGTGAGGTCAGATAGAATTATTGGTGCTTTATGGAAAAAGTCTTGTACAAAAATAATATAGCTGAAATTCAGTATGGGCCTCCCACCATCATCAGAACAAAATGTACACACTTCCAAATAACTTAACACCAAACCATTCATTCCCTTGAATCTACAGTGATACAGTACTCAAAGTGCAGGTTTAAGAACACTTTATAATTAGAAATACTATACTCTCTCACCCAGTTCTCTCTGATCTTTTTGCTCTGAAGAGACTTGTTAAGTGAGGATTTCCTGAACCTGCTTTTGAAGACCCTCAGTGGCAAAACAGTGCTAAATACTAAGATTTTCATGTTCTTCCCCACTATTACTACTAAAATCCTATTGGCCCCAACTGTTTTTTATTACACGCATAGACAAGAAAGGAAGGAGGAAGATACGGATGTGTAGGTATACATGCCTAAGTGGTTTGAGGCTAAGCATGGATTCATGAAGGTTTAACAAAGACACTTTGGGACTCATGAAACAATTACCTGGATGCTATCTCCAGTCCTCCCAAGCTCCACAATTCCATGATTCTATCAACTTAGAGTAAATCTATACATCTCTGGTTCCATGGCCTATAACCAATTCTGTTCACCTAGATTACAGATAGCCCATTTTAAAAATTACAGAGAAAGTGAATAATCCACTTAAGCAGGTAAGTCTTCTGTAAAAGAAAACTACCTTTTGTTTCCCACTGAGTACAGGAAGCAACGAGACTAGTCCGTAACTTCTTTCTTTTCTTGGTATGTTTGGTAAGAAAATATGAGTAACATGCACCATGGCTATATATACATGTCATCAAATCTGCACAAGAACCCTGGTGATACACTTTAACTTTGTACTGAATAAGCTTCATTATTTAACTTAAGATTTGTACATGTTAAATTGTAAGAGATAATGGTAGTGTTTACCACAGAAACTCCTGGTAAATGTCATGCTTTATGCTATGCATGGTAACTAAAGTATACAGATATGGCAGATCTGATTTCGACCTACATCCATAACTTCATTTACATGTTGTATTCAAGAACATTATGTCTATATAACAGGAGAACTGTGTCACTATTGAACAGAATTCGATATAAATTCAATATAAAAAGGAAACTTCAAAAAACTCACCAAGCCTACTTAACCCAATAAAGTAACAAGAGAATTACATACCCACAACCTGCCCCCATAGGCAGGAATCTTGCCTCAGTAGAATGACAATGCTCTCAAATAGAAAATAAGAAAGTTACCACTTAATAGTAATTCTGGTCAAAATGGCACTATAAATTCATAGTTGAGATACCCAATCTCAAGATAGTTATACACAAAATAGAAACTAAGAAGTTATGAAGAAATAGTCTGATTCAAAACTGAGAGTAACATCTCTGTGGACAAGCAATAGAAAAAAGGAATGGAGCCAGAATATGTGTCCAACAATGTCTGTGTGGAGAAGCAGGCGGAGGCAGGCAAGATCTAGCCCACTGGGTGTTACAGAGACTTGACACGCACCACTGGCTAGATGAGCCCACAAGTCCTCTACGGAGGGCTACAAGCACAGGACCAAATCAAGCTCTACACCTACAGACGCTTCTGGTCTCATCAAATCCTTATCTTCCATCCACATCCCAGTGGAGATACCTGGTCAACTATTTATCTTAAATACCATTCATCTCACCAATGAAAAATTACCTCTAACATCTTTTATTCTAATTAATGCACCCACTGGTACAGATGCACGGGTTGCCCCTGGAGTATAGAATCTTGATTAGGGTCTTTCAAATGTTAACTAACTACCCCTGAAGTGTGGATTCCTGATTAAGGTACTTCAGAAATGTTAACTAAGCACCCCTAAGGTGCAGATTAAATTACTTTAAAGGAAACTACAGACAATATAACACCCTACTCCTGAAAGGAGGCTGCCAAAAGTTACTGCCAACTCTGTACTAGGGACCATCATTTACATGAAGCTAAGGGTTTTTATAGTCTCAGCGCAGGAATAGTTTCATCCCGGAAGTGGAGAAGGAAAGCACAATGAATGTGCCCAGGTCCGCCCATAAGTGAAAGTGGGCTAAGGGGGAAATGATGGTATGTTTCAAGGGGAGGGAGAGTGAAGGGTAGACTATTGCGATAAAAACAACCAAAACGATACTGTTCAGTCTCCCTTGGGACAGCGCTTAACATACATGATCTCTTTTAGAGCAAGGAGGATGCATCTTTGAAAGTCAAGGAGTAGCCACCAGTGGAAAAGTGGCTACTAAAAACTTTAAGTGGGCAAGAGTCTAAGAGAAGACACAAGGAACAGATGAAAAAATTGTTTATATTAATATTCAATAATATGTGTTGGGTTTTGTGAGTTCAATTGCCCAAAGAGATAATATGATGTAGTAAAAAGAGCAAAAGTGGGGCCTCATAGAGAACTTTAAATCTGATTATCAACTCTACCACAATCTAACTGGGTAAATCTCTCTGAAGTCATTAAATCTTGCAAGACTTCAACTTTCCCACCGGTAAAATGGAAATAATATTACCTACACAACTGTGTATATTAAAGGAGGTAATATGACATCAAAACACAAAACAAACCCCCAAGAAAGGGGGGAAAATGTACTTTTACAACACCTAGCTTTAGGAACTCCTGGATTGCTAGAGACAATGGAAATTACTGAATTCCCCATTTCTCCTTATTTCCTCCAAAAACAACACAGAACAGCCAGAAGAACAAACAAAGCTCATACAAATCATACCCTCAGTATAACCTGCAGATTGAAAATGCCCCCAAATTCACAACAACTATAAATAAAAATAAGAAAAAAACACTTAATCCCATCAAAGAATCTCCCAGGTTCCTGGCCCACCTCTGCTCTGCCACAAGGCTTTGTTGCAAGCAAAAGCAGGCTATTGAAGAACCATGAAAAAACTAGGACATTAGCGATGATCCTAAGACTGATTTAAAAAAGACTATGACCACCCTACATTTCAGATACTCAAAAAGTATCCAAAGAGATGAGAGCGTGGACTAGAGGGAAGAGAGTTTAAGAGAAGATAATTTGTAGGACCAGTATTTGAGACCCCCAGCTTCTATGGGAGAAATTAGACAAAAGGAAGAGAGAAATGTCCTTTGGCTACTGGATAGTGAAGGGAGAAAGAAGCATAAAGAGAAAATTCAGGACACCATGAGAGAGCCAAAATTCTGAGAACAACCTTCTCCTACCATCAAAACAAATAATACACTCAAGTATTTGGATTTTGCTATGCTGACAGAAGAGGGAGCCAATGATCTAGGAATTCAATTAAACACCCTAAACCCATAAAAAGAGAGCAGGAAAAAATGAACAAATTCTTATGAAGGTATGGGGGAGAAGGGTTGTCAGAAAATCCACCACACATTAAAAGAGGAAAATTTCTTGCAACAAAACTATCTTGAAGCCAAGAATATTAGTTAGCAACACTCCAGATGGAAGAAATATATTCAAACAAGAACCTGCAGATACAAAGCCATCTTGAGTCAGAAATCCCAAAACTATGAACAGACATGGACAAATAAAAGAAAGGTCTGAGAAGCAAATGGACTAAACTGAGAAGAGATAAGGGAAGAAAAAGGATATTATTTCAGGCAGGAATAAATTATAAAATACCCAAGAGAAAACAGACAAAAATGAGTATCTCATAAAGGGTATTAAGGAAATTCAGGGAACCAAAATAGAGAATAAAAGAGATATAAAGAAAAAACTACAATGACCAAAGAGAAAGTAGTAGAAATGGAAGACAGACAAAGAAAAAGGTAACATATTAGAAGAAAAACAAACAACAGGTTGTTTAAAATTATTTTTTTAAAAATCTTGAATCTACAAAATGAAAGAGCCTATTGGGTACCTGGGAAAATTAGCCATTCAAAAAATAAACAAACGAACAAACTCCAGGGCATACCCTATTACAATTGTTAAGTTCCTAGGTTAAAAAGTCGTCAAGGTCTATAGGCTCACAACTTACAAGGCCAAACAAGGCAAACTGGTGCAGCCACTCTGAAAAAACAGTATGGAGATTCCTCAAAAAGTTAAAAATAGAACTACCCTATGAGCCAGCAACAGCACTACTACGTATTTATCCAAAGGATGACAAAAATAGTGATTCAAAGAGGCACATGAACCTCAATGTTTATAACAGAAATGTCCACAACTACCAAAATATGGAAATAACTCAGATGTCCATCAACAGAAGAATGGATAAAGGAGACGTGATACATATATATACAATGGAATATTGCTCTGACATCAAAGAGTATGAAATCCTGACATTCACAATAACATGGATAGAACTAGAGAGTATTTTGTTAAGCAAAATAAGTCAGTCATAGAGCGCCTGGGTGGCTCGGTGGGTTTAGCCTCTGCCTTCGGCTCAGGTCATGATCTCAGGGTCCTGGGATCGAGTCCCGCATTGGGCTCTCTGCTCAGCAGGGAGCCTGCCTCCCCCCATCTCTTTCTGCCTGCCTCTCTGCCTACTTGTAACCTCTCTCTGTGTGTCAAATAAATAAATAAAATCTTAAAAAAAAAAAAAGTAAGTCATTGAAAGACAAATATCATGATTTCATTCATAGATGGAATTTAAGAAAAAAATCAGATGAACATAGAAGAAAGTAAGGAAAAATAAAACAAGGTGAAATCAGAAAGGCAAGCCATAAGAGACTTTTTTTTTTAAGATTTTACTTACTCTTTTGAGAGAGAGCAAGCAGGCACAAGCTGGGGTGGGGGGTGGTGGCAGAGGGAGAGGAAGCAGCAGTCTCCCCACTGAGCAGGGAGCCCAACACAGGGCTCAATCCCAGGACCCTGGGAATCATTATGTGAGCCATAGGCAGACACTTAATGGTCTGAGCCACTCAGGTGTCCCAAGAGACTCTTGACTATAGGAAACAAATTAAGGGTTGCTGGAGGGGAGGTAGGTAGGGATGGGCTAAATAGGTGATGGGCATTAAGAAGGGCACTTGTTGTAATGAGCACTGGGTGTTATATGTAACTGATGAATCACTAAACTCCACCAGGAACCTAATAATACACTGTATGTTAACCAACTTAAAGGTAAATAAAAAATTTTAATTAAAAAAAAAGAATTTTCATAAAACACACAAAGGAAGATAATAATGAAGTAGCATTTTATAATAAAACAAGAAAGAATATCAATAAGTAAAAATTGTAAACTAATGAATTTATACCCATCTAAGCTGTCCTTTAAGTACCAAGGCTACAGGACCTACTAAAGGAATTCTGCACCCATGAGCCTTTTCTTAAGGAATCTTTTGATGAGCCAAGAGATACGTGGGAAAACTTAAGCAAAAAAGACTGATGATGAGCATTTAAAACAATTAAGTGTAGATTTAAGATAAAAACACCACTGGCAGGTGTGAATGGAAGATAGCTAAGACAAATACATTATAAACAATAAAAAGTAAAAATTAACACAAATAGAAGCTAGCAGAAAAGAAAGGATAATGAAGTCATGTTGTTATTTAGGCAAAAGACGGGGATTAAAGGATATCCACAAAAACAGAAATGTGAGAGGGAAAGATTAAAGCATTAAAAGGGACTAGGAGCACTTTTCCTGTGTTTTTAAAACATTAAAAAGACAATTGCTAGCAGAAAAGAACACCTCCTAAACAACAACAACAACAAAAAAGTGTTTAAGGAACAAAAAATATCTCAGAGAAAAAGAAACATAGCAAATATACATATTTATAAAATACTACAATAGAGGGGCGCCTGGGTGGCTCAGTGGGTTAAAACCTCTGCCTTCAGCTCAGATCATGATTCCACGGTCCTGGGATCGAGCCCCACTTCAGGCTCTCTGCTCAGCAGGGAACCTGCTTCTCTTCCTCTCTCTCTGCCTGCCTCCCTGCCTACTTGTGATCTCTGTCTGTCAAATAAATAAATTAAATCTTTAAAAAAAATACTACAATAGAGCTGAGACAAAACATTAGTCTTATCATTATACATCAATGGATCATACTCACTTATTATAAGAAAAGGATTTTCAATCTGAGTCACAAAGCAGGGCCCAACAATAGGCTATACACAGATCTCAAAACTAGTAATTTAGAAAGGCTAGAAATATAGAATAAACAAAAGACACCAGTCAAAAATCATTAACCATTATGACAAAGGGCATCTTTTAATATCACATGCCACAATTCGCAACAAGGCTTACAAATACTGACATACCAAATTAAACAGCAGCTACCATTTTGAAACAAAAACTACAAGGGAGGCAGAGATACAGGGGAAAACTCACTAATAGAAAACTTGAATACATCACAAAAAAAAAAAAAAAAAGAAGAAGATCGAAGACCTAAACAATAATTAAATAATGCAGATCTTATGGATATATATCAACTCTATACCTGATAACCAAGAATGTACCTGTTAGGGCCAATTTAATGTTAAAACCTGTTTAACTATTAGGGCCTGCTTAGCCAGAGTGACTCCATATTGCCTAGGTAGCCATATTGTTCTTTAAATCCACAGACTTCATGCCAGGAATAAACGCCCCAGTAGTTCCTGGTATCGGTTCCAGGTATCGATTCCAGGAATAAACGCCTTACCAATAGAAGCCACGTACCTTGGGTCTGCGGTTACACCCTATAAAACCAGCCTGTGAGATCCAGAAGGGGTCGCCCTCTTCAGAGGCGGCCCTGGTCGGTCAGTCTAACTCCTAATGCTTGGCATAGAATCAAGTTTTGCATAACTTTCACTTTGTCTCAGTCTCATTCCTTTGATAACGGAGCCCAACAGTACCTTTTACTCAAGCACCCATGGGACATTCACAAACAGTGGTCATGTATTGTCACAGAGAAAATGTAAGTTCCATGAAGTAAAAGTATTACCAACAATACTCTCTGAACTCAACATAAAAAAGCTAGAAAGGATTAAGAGAAAATAAAATTCTTCTGTTAAAAACACTGTATCAAGGGGTGCCTAGGTGGCTCAGTCAGTTAAGCGTCTGCCTTCAGCTCAGGTCATGATCCCGGGGACCTGGGATCGAGCTCTGCAGCCATCAGTCTCACTGCTGAGTAAAGAGTCTGCTTCACCCTCTACCTCTCCCTCTGCCCCTCCCAACACACCCCCAACTCATGCACTTTCTCTCTCTCCCTCTCTAATAAATAAAAAAAATCTTTTAAAACAATGGATTTTTATCTAATACAAATTGAAATGAGACAATATTTTTAAAATGATAATGGGAACATTAAATATCAAGGTCTATGGAATGCATTTAAGGTGTTGAGAAAAATTCTTGTCACTGAACACTTCTATCAGTAAAACTGAAAGAAAATATATGATTTAAGAAATAAATAAGAAAATATATGAAAATATATATAAGAAAATATATGATGTCTAGATCAGAAGAAAAAATAAACCAAAAGAAAGCACAAAGAAGGAAAAAAAGATAAAAGCAGAAAATGAGGTGGAGAACTGAAGAATGCAAACTAATCAATAATCAAAATACTAGTTATTTATTGAAAATTAAAAACAAAAACAAAACAAAAAACCCTAACACAATAGACAAACCACCAGCTATTTTGATCAAGAAAAGGGAGCTAGTGCAAATAAAAAGACAAAAAGAGAAAAGGAAATTTCAAAAGCAGAAGAAAATACTGATCTCTGTATAGATAAAATTTGAAAAATTAAATGAAATCAATAATTTCCTAGAAAAACACACATTATTAAAATTGATCCCAACAGAGACAGAATGCTTGAAGAGAACAAGCTACACAGGAAAAAAGACAGAAAATTAACAAAAAGCAAAAATATGAAAAAATATCAGATCCAAATTTTCACAGGGAAATTCCCTAACCTTCAAATATCAGAGAATCCCAATGCCCCATAAATTGTTCTAGAGCACTGAAAATGACGAAAAGCTTCCCAGTTACTTTTATGAAGCAAATTACTGTATTGAAGGCAAAATCCGGTATGATTTAGACAGTAGGCTAATATCCTTTATAAACATCAATGCAAAAAATCGAAGTAAAATATTAGCAAGCAGAATTTACCCCCACACTGAGAAAGTAACACACCATCATCAAGAGGCATTTATTCTAGGAAATGAAAAATTGGTTCAATATTAGGAAATCCATTGATTTGTAACAGAGTAAGAGATTTAAAGACAAAACAGAAAAAAAGTGGATGAAAGACAATGACAACTCACAAAAAAATCAAAATGGGCTTTAAAATTTCCTTACAGAAAATTGTTCAAACTGACTCATAGTAAGAGAAATGTAAATTAAATAATACTGTGATACCATTTTCACCCATCAAATGCGCACAAATTAAAAGGTCTAACAACATAATTTGGCAAGGCTGTGGGGAAAAGGAGCACTCTCACACACTTGTGGTACAATGCAAGCTGGTACCACCCTCCTGGGGAACTTAGTCATACCAAAAAAATACGTATGGCCTTCTCTTTTGACTGAGCTATCTCTTCTAGATGTTTACCCTAATGATACCTCCAACATGATGAAAATACATATGCACAATGTTATTCATTACATCACTACTTATAAAGGCAAAATATGGTAAACAATCTACATACCCTTACATAAGAGTGTGGCTGAACTATGATAAATCACCATAATGGAGAAGTATGCAAGGGTTAAAAAAAATAGTAAGAAAGCCAGCGCACCTGGGTGGCTCAGTGGGTTAAGCCTCTGCCTTCAGCTCACGTCATGATCCCAGGGTCCTGGGATCGAGCCCCACATCAGGCTCTCTGCTCAGCAGGGAGCCTGCTTCTCCCTCTCTCTCTTTGCCTACCTCTTTGCCTACTCCTGATCCCTGTCTGTCAAATAAATAAATAAAATCTTTAAAAAAAATAGTAAGAAAGCATCATCTATACAAACTAAAATGGAGTGATTTCTAGGATATAAAGTGAGAATAGCAAAATATAAGAGAGTATCTAAAGTAAAATTCCCCTTCATGGAACATTTAAGAAGAAACACAGGAAGAATAAACCAGAAACTCATGAAACTGATTAACTACAAGGCATGGGTAAAAAAACAGAAAAATGATTAGCATCCATTTAACTCTTATAACAGTAATAAAAAAATGGCCTAACAAAAACCTGGCAAATGACAGACAATTTATAAGAGACCGAAATGATTCATATACATGGAAAGATTCTCAACACCTCTAGAAACCTCAGAAATGCAAACTAAAGTTACAAACTAAAATAATAAAAACACAGAGCCTATCAGATTTGTGAAAATCCATTTGCAAAAATTAAAAGTCAAAGCCAATTTTAAGGGAAAGAAATAGAGAAACAAAAGCTCTTGCATAATTCAAAGAAATCTACATTGGTACAATAACTTTAAAAAGCTATCTGCAGGGGCACTTGTGTGGCTCAGTCAGTTAAAAGTCTGACTCTTGATTTTGGCTCAGGTCATGATATCAAGGTCATACAATCAAACCCAGTGTTGGACTCCACTTAAGAGTGTCTCTCTCTCCCTCTGCCCCTCCCCACCTGCTCTCTTGCTTAAAATAATAATAATAATAATAATAATAAAATAAATAGCTACTTGGCAAGTGAAGTTTAAAATGCACAACATTCCTATACAGATACAACACACATGGCCCCCAAGGAATAGGGCTTCTTCACTTCGGAGGCATCGTGGCACATACAGAAAATAACAGTACCTACCCAGCACAACAAGGATAAATGGGGATGGCTGCATGTAGCTAAGAGAACTTGCCTAGAGATTCCAATTGCCCCAAGACCAGACTGGTTACACCAAAGGCTGAAGAGTTCAGTATCTCCGATATATCTACAACCCATTTCCAAGAGATCAGTAGCTGGGAAACTGTCCTATAGTTTACAAACTATCCTACAGTGTACAACAATACTCACTGCTATCAGGTTCCTAATAATAAAAAACTGTAAACTTATAACTTGTCTATCAATAGAAGAATGGATAAATTGTGATTATATAATAAAATACTACATAGTAGTTAAACGAGAGCTACATCATAACATAAGAAAATCCAAAAAAGTGCAATGTTGAGCTCAAAACCCAAGTAGTAGAATGATACATTTGATACAAAATCAGTAAATTCATTAAATTATATCATTAAACTTAAGTAAATATGTAAATTAAGCTATACAATTTACTTACGCCCTAAAATACTCAAAATAATATACTTTGTATATATAAACAAACATACACAATATTGTAACACATAAAAATATATACATATATAAACATGTAAACTATACATATTGTTTCTGTATTTATAAATACACAATATATATATACATACATACACACAGTAAAAGTATGCAAACATACAGGAAAAAGATATGGAACAATTTCAAAATAGTAGTTACCAAAAGGGTAGAAGAGAGAAGAAAGGAATTGAGGAAGAATTCATGCATTCATGGGGGGGTTTCAAGTGTACCTATAAATTTTTTTTAAAGAATCTGAATCAAATCTGGAAAAATACTAAGATTTATTAATCTAGAAGGAAATACATAATGATGGTTATATTCATCACCTATTCATAATAAACACATGTATTTTAATTAAACTCTGGCCTTGCTTCATTTTTACCTTTATAAATATCTGAACTATTAATTCTATTTTGCCTCCATTATATATAGTCCTCAACTCTACTTATGATTAATCATAGAAACCAACCAACATATTTAATAGCAAATGAAGGATACTTGAGGAACAACTGATTTAAAATGCCAAGGGAGGCCCCAACCTCTGGACAGAAGTACCTCAAAAGGCATCACACTGTTGTGGAGAACTTTCACTATTCTAGATATGTGAGTTGCAAGAAGGAAAATTTCATCTCCTTTTATGTTAGGATTCATAGCTCCCACTCCATGTAGAGAGAATTTAAATATCAAATCCTAAATTTTTAAGAAAAGTATCAAATCCCAGAACAAGATTTTATGAAATAAAATACACATGAGAAAACAGCAGCAAAAGAAAAAAAAATCATTTAATTTGTGCTCTCTTTAGGTTTTATTGCTTAACCTATGCTGGTACCAGAAAGAAAGGAAGTAAGAAGTCCAGTTTCATTATAGTTACATTCACAGCAATCCCAGCAGGGGCATGCATAAAATGAATAAAGAAGCCACAAATGAAATGCCTGTGTACCCCGGGAGTAATTGCTCAGTCAAAACGTTCCAAAGGCAGTTTGCCAAATGAAAGGACATACTGGGAATCCAAAAGCTTAAACCAACATTTTATTACAATTATTGGCTTTTCTCCATACTTCTCCCATCCTTTTACCTAAGTTATAGTTGAATTACTACATCTAAATTAGACATTAGTTTCCTGAACATTACAAAATACCGTGACTGATGAGAAATAGGAGAAAGGCTTGCAAAATACATTGCTTACTCATTTAGAGTGGGAACAGCATGAGGCTACCTTCCAACAATTACCATCTGGTCAACCTGTACCGATCGCTCAACCTCTGTGAGCGGAATATATTTATAAAGTGAGTTTTAAAAATACCTGATTAACTAGAGTGTATAAGCAATCTCCTATATTTACTACACAAACTGCCTATTCATGTTTGTGCTTAATTTTTAATATTTCACATTTGCATATTTTTGCTTATTAGCTGGTTTTATTGATTTACAGGGGTTCTTTATATATTCGGGATACTTAACCTCTGCTGGATATGCGCCAATCTTTCCATGTTCTATGGACTCTTCTGTAAATTGCCCGTCATTTGCTCGATTCTTTCAAAGGCCATTTCTTTTCTTCACTAATGTGCAGGAAAACTAAGTGGATGCTAATCATTTTCTCTCACTGGATTTCTTGCTTCTGCCAACCTGTGCCTTGATTTTACATTTTGTAATTAAATTTTTAATTAGATGATACATACACATTTACAGTTCTATACTTTTATAACTTAAGTATTTAATAGACTGAAATAGGAGAGATACAAAAATAATCATCAGATAATGACAACAGTACCTGCCATAACTACCTCATAGGACTGCAGCCATCAGTTGAATGATGGAATATGCCTTACAAACCATAACATGTAAACTATAATGGAAAATCTCACAGAAAAGTCACTCACACCTCTACCTGTAAAGAAGACATTTGAAAAAGACTCATTTGCAAACAATCAAAATTCTTGTTTAATTGAAAGTCCTCAGGAATCACCTCCAACCTAAATTTAAGGCACCCCAATAAGATCTGTTCTATCCGGGGATTCCCTATTGGAACATCTGCTGTAAAAAACATCAGTTCTAATGGATTACACCCTCCATCCTACTATTTCACAAGATGAGAGGGGAGTTTTAAAAGCCTATGTTAAATTTCCTGCTGAAAATGACTATTACTTTCAAGGATGACTTGCAGGGCACTTCACAGATATACTCTTAGGACTTACTGTTCATTAAGAGTAAGAAAATCTCTGCCCTTTATTTATAGTGTATTTCATCAGCCTCACACTTTTATACATACTTGGTAACATTTTATGCAGTTCTCTAAATAATTTCCATCTTCCTCATTTACATAACCCCCTTTAATAATGTGACCCAGATTAATATAGTCCTTAAGACTGAAACTGCAATGATTTAAAAAGACTTCACACATAATTTTAAGAAAGTCAAAATTTTACATCTTGGCTCCTCAAGATAACTCAAATCAGAAAATAGGTAGTGCAGAATGTGGTAAGCAGAATGACTGTCCCCAAAAGATACCCATGTCCTAATCCCCAGACTCTCTGTATATGTCTCATGGCAAAAGGAGACTTCGCAGATGTGTTTAAGGCAAGGACTTGAACTGGGCAGAGGAACCTGAATTAGCCAGGTGGAATCAATCCAATCACTCACGTCCTTAAAAGAGGAAGGAGGCAGAAGAGTGGGTGAGAGAGATGTGACACACTGTCGCTGGTTTGGAAGAGAGAGGAAGAGGGCAATAATCTGGGAAAGTAGCAGCCCCTAAGAGCTGCAAAAGGCAAGGAAATGGACTCGCCGGTAGAGCCTCCAGAAGGAACACAGCCATGCCAACATCTTGATTTTTAGTTCAATGAGACCCATACTGGACTTCTACAAAACTGTAAGATGATAAACTTAGGTTCTCATAATTTGTTGTGGCAACAGGAGAAAACGAATACCCAGAGCATCCCTAGCTTTTTCGCAGGAAAACAAACCAGTTAGAAGAGCATATTCTGGAACTCAGATCCTTACTTGAAATCACAGCGCTACTCCTTGTCAGCTGTGTCAACTTAAAGCAATTGTTAATCCTCTACGCCCTGGTTTTCTTATCTGTAAAACGGAGCTATCATAATAGTAGTACCTACCTACAGAGATTCTTAAAGGACTGAACTAATTTATGCAAAGCCCTTAAAATGTTGTTCTACATATCTGGTAGGCACTAAACACATCTTACCTACTGCATTTCATCAGTAATATTTAAACCACCTTCTCTTTTGGTCACCCACAGAAAAATGACGAGAACAACAGCCTTCAACAGTGAAAGAAATGAGCCCTTCTAAAAAGAAAGGTTTGTAGCTTAGGTAACCATGATGGTCCCAGTGCCACTCAACTACCACTTGGCTCTTCAAGAGTCATCCCCAGGGGCACCTGGGTGGCTCAGTGGGTTAAGCCGCTGCCTTCGGCTCGGGTCGTGATCCCAGGGTCCTGGGATCGAGTCCCGCATCGGGCTCTCTGCTCAGCGGGCACTGGAATATACAAGGTCTCTGTATAGAGGACACAGGATCTAGAGCAGATCTAGATCCCCCTCTCTCTCTCTGCCTGCCTCTCTGTCTGCTTGTGGTCTCTGTCTGTCAAATAAACAAATAAAATCTTAAAAAAAAAAAAAAAAAAAAAAGAGTCATCCCCAATAAGGAACAGACTCTCAAAAGTGTTACCATGAACTCCATGAAGTGAGAAATGCTAACTCAACTACAGGACTTGACAGAAAAAGTACCCATCAAAGAGTAAGCTGTCTTATTAAAAATAATAGATGTAGCAAAATGAGTTTCTACAAATTTGCCATAACCATCATTTTTTTGACTTACTTCATATTTACACAGTGCTTTTCATTTGCAAAATAACTACCCTATCTTTTTTTTGTAAACAATTAAAATTTTTATTTCATTTGGCCATTGACTCGGCAACAATTATTTCAATTGCTATAACCAGGCTAAGCAGTGATGGCTCACGCTATAAAAACACAAAGATAAAACAACTGATAATTTCTTCTAGAGGAAGAGGTAAATTACAAAAGTATAAATGTATAATGTTTCATAATTCCATGCTCTACAACAGCTCAAAGCAGTGTCAAAACTCAAAAGAATAGCAATACTACATCACAAAGAAGAAGAAAATTTTTAGCTCCAGGAAGAGGCTTTACATACCTTTGAAGTGTCACAATAAACGTAAATGTTCAGAGTTTTTTGGGTTTTTGGCTTTTTTGTTTTTTGGGGTTTTTTGAATTATTAAGTAGACCAAGAGTAAAATCTATTACAAAAGAACTTCTATGCTTTTCCTACGGTAAAAGCAATAAACCTCAAGATTCCAAGCCTAAATAACCCTAAAACTTAATTAAATGATATTTTAAAAGGTAATTAAATATGCCCCAGCAACAACAATATATATAGTCAGGCTCTCAAAAGAAACACTTTCAATTAGTTACACAAAATGTATTGACTGACTCCAAATTTTTTTTCTGCCTTTCCACCTTTTCATTATTTCAAGCTCTATAGGACTACAGAACTAGAAAAGAACTATAAGAACTAATTTACACCTGCAAAGCCAACAATAATGGACATTCCTCATTCCTTAAAAGGTACTGAGGACTTTAGCTGTGACCCGAAGGCACCCGCAGGACATCTCACAGAAAAAAATCCCATCTCCTTATCCTCAACCCAGCCCTGCCATAGTCGAAGGCTCTTTGCAGAGGCCCAGAGACGATCTGGGCCACGCTCAGCTGAACCCTCTGACAGGGTAGGTCTGAGCCATTCCAGAAGAAATCCCCTAAATCTGTGTTCAGATTCAAAGCATACTCTCCCTCTCCAACTTTAAATGCAGGCCAAAGTGGCTCTTATACAACAGAATAGTAGGTAGCCCAAGAAGAAACACGGCTAGTTTGTGGATATGACCTCAACGTACATTGTATGTGTGCACGTGCACACCCATATGTCAGCACATGTGGAAACAGGGAGGGCACTGGAATACACAAGGTCTCTGTATAGAGGACACAGGATCTAGAGCAGATCTAGAGCACTCAGAAGCTCTCAAGGACCAGAGAGAGCATGTAACGTGTACAGCAGCTGGGTAAAAGCTGACAGAAACAGCCAAGGTCATGAGGGGGACGGGCGGGTGGAGGGATGGCAGGGGTGAGACCCCCTGCATCAAAGAGCATTCAAATCCAACTTCAGAAACATAAACAGTGCTGGTCAAATAAGGCCTAAATAGATCTGGATTTAGAAGACGGGCCAGATTCAACTGCCAGTTTTCAAAGCTGATAATGCAACAGGCCCAACCAGTCATCTACTATCTTACTCCCTCTGGGGGTGGCACAGAGCTCACCAGAGGCTCCAAGGCACTCACCTCAGGACCTCCCAGGCCTGACCCCCCAGATTTCCCCAGGTCTTTACCGAGGAACTACAACATCATGAAAAGAAGGTGCGTGGCTAAAGAATTAAATACTTACCACTTGAGCTTCCAGGAGTAGAAAACTGAGAGGTATCAAGGAATTTTCGAGGCGTAGGAAGGTTTGTAACATCAATCAGAGGAACAGGAGAAGCATCTTTTATAAGGGAGCTGAAAGGGAAAGGTAGGTATTTACCACCTTCTCCAAAACCCTACTGCCTGTTCATCCCTTATCCCTTTCGGGGTTTTGGCATGAGCCTTCTGTACACTGATTTCAAGTGTCTCCCAAGTGTCTTTCCAGCGGTGACTGCACAGAGACAGGCACAAAGATGTGGTCTAAGGGCTCCAAGAATTCAAATTTTTGTCTTTTTATCTCAATGCTAGCTGGGTCTAAAAACATTAGCATTAATATATTCTGGATCAGGGGCACCTGGGTGGCTCAGTGGGTTAAAGCCTCTGCTTTCGGCTCAGGTCGTGATCCCAGGGTCCTGGGATCGAGCCCCGCATCGGGCTCTCTGCTCAGCAGGGAGCCTGCTTCCTCTTCTCTCTGCCTCTCTGCATACTTGTGATCTCTGTCTGTCAAATGAATAAATAAAATCTTTAAATATATATATATATATATATATATATACATATATATATATATATATATATATTCTGGATCATCTGAATGACTACCTTACCACCAAATTATGCCAGCAATTTCAGAACCCTCCTCTGTTCCTATATTAAGATTAATTTATCAGCAAAGAAAGATCACATGTGACCATATCATGATACCTGAACTAAAGTTTAAGTATTTAAGCTTTGTTTAACTTGTGTTTTTCAAGCTGGAGTTTTTTATATACTCTGGAAGTTCACTACATTTAGCTTTTTTTAAAAGAGGCTCACTGGTACGCCTGAGTGACTCAGTCGGTTAAACATCTGCCTGCCTTCAGCGTAGGTCATGATCTCAGAGTCCTGGGATGGAGTCCCACATCAGGCTCCTTGCTCGGCAGGGAGCCTGCTTCTCCTTCTGCCTGTTCCTCCCCTTATTTGTGCTCTCACTCTCTCTCTGACAAATAAATAAAATAAAATCTTTAAAAAAAGAAAAAAAAAGTTCATAAATTTCATCAAGTTGAGAATCATGACAATAAAAGATGATTTAACAGGTTAATTCAGTATTTGATTACCCATTTCACCTTTTCCATAAGGCCTTAGCAACTCATCTTAATGATTAACTTTAGCATCTCCAGAATAAACACATTAATTTTAAATGACATAAAGACTATAAAAAACAATTAAATTTTCAAGTTAATTCACATTTATAGCCATCTGGTAAGTGAAAGAAGTAGGCAGGTCCAACACAAGTCAAACTTATGCTCTACTCTCAAGAAACTGAATCGTCTACAGGGTGCCTGGCTGGCTCATTCAGGAAGCACAAGGCTCTTAATCCTGGGGCCAAAAGTTCGGGCCTCATGTTGGGTGTAGAGATTACTAAAAAAAATAATAATAATAACAAACTTAAAAAAGAATGAAACAAAATCATCGAATCATATGGTAACTAAAACAGAAAAGCTTCTCTAAGTTCCAAGGGTAGACAGGTCCAAGCCATAGTTCTCACCTCTTCCCTGTCCCATCAACATCAGTAGCAGGGGCTGCCACAGACGTGATTCTCACAGCGGGTGGTAAAAGGTGGGCAGGCAGAGCGGGGGAAGCGGGGACAAGACTACAACTTAGGGAAAGATTTCTCCAAATGGGAAAGGCGGTGTACATTTTGAACACCGGCATCCGCACATCCCACAGGGACACGACCCCACAGTTAGTGAGGTGCCCCTGCTCCCTCACTACATGGAAGAAGGGATGGCGACACAATCAAGCAGGCAGCATCTCTGCGTCCGGCATAGGGCTCAGCGCTGAGGGTCCAAGCAGCACTACGAAACGAGTGAAACCAAACAGCCTATTTCCAACTGCTGGAATCACTTGCAGACTCATGAAAAACCTCAAGCATAAGATATAAAACTAACAAAAGTAACGCTTACCTAGAATTCAACTGACATAGTTACCCATCATTCTTTTCCTCCATTATAAGGCTGTTTAGCTCTCATTTACGCATAAACTATCTTAAGAAACAGAGTCTTCAAATCCACTGATTCGTCACAATATTTTGTCTATTTATAAAGTCAGGAAGGTCACAGATGTACCCAGCCCTCCTTTCCATACTGACCACCGCTCCATCTCCGGTGTTCCCTGGGCTGCCTCACCTCGTCCTCGGACCCGCACGCTGCTCGCAACCGCCCCGCGAGCTCCATACCCCTGTCTAGCCTGGACTCACAAACCCAAGGAGACGGAGGATCGTCACGGACATTTACAGTGCTGCTACTCACTAGTAAGAAAAAGTTCATTTCAATTCTAAATGATGAGAAAAATACACATAAATATTTCTATAACAAAATGGAGAAGTTTGGGGCACCTGGGTGGCTCAGTGGGTTGGAGCCTCTGCCTTCGGCTCGGGTTGTGATCCCAGGGTCCTGGGATAGAGCCCCGCATGGGCTCCCTGCTCAGCGGGGAGCCTGCTTCCCTTCCTCTCTCTCTGCCTGCCTCTCTGCCTGCTTGTGATCTCTGCCTGTCAAATAAATAAGTAAAATCTTTAAAAAAAAAAAAAAATGGGAAAGTTATTTTTGAAGCATTGGTCCACAAAGGTATCAGTTAACAGGAAAGTTCAGGTGCAGAGCTGCATTACAGTCTGCCATCTTATGAATGAAGTCATACAAGGAGTGCATATTTGTGTGCAGTGGTATGTGTGTTTTTGTGGGTATAATACAGACTTCTATAAACACAGATGTGCACAAGCCTCACGTTAGATTAAAACCTACAATTATTTTCTCAATTTTAACCTAAAAATATGTTTCTGTTAAATACAGGGTGGTAAATGTCTTGCCATTTTAACTCTGAAAAACATAACCTACTGACTTTATTACCAGAGCCAGAAGAGCCCTTACACTCCATCAATAAACTTTTAGAAAGTCAATTTACCGCAAGACTATTTTCATAGACTCATCTCTCTAAAATTCTCCCCTGGGCTTCAATTTTCTCCTTTGTGAACACCAACCCAAAGGCAAGTAACTCTGGAAATGACTTTTGGTTTTTCTCTTGTTCCGTTATGAAAGGACTTAGTCTCAGGAGTTCAAGAGAAAGCGGGCACACCCACTCATTTAGCTGCGACAGAAGTGAAGCTTGACAAAACAGCAGGCACTATTACGGGATCCTGCATTTAACTAGTGTGCACCTCTGTTTCCATTTCTGAAGAAACAAAGCTGGGCATATATGAGTACATCCAAAGGGTTCTGAATCTCTCTAAGGAAGTATTTTTGAAAGCAAAACACTAAAATCAAAATTAGCTGTTCTTATCAGGTTTGTAATTAATTTGAATGCACTGAACTGCTTTATTTTGAAAGAAATGTTGGTACAAGTTATTGTTCTTCTGAAATACCTATGATTATAAGTTTTTATTTTAAATCCATTTAGAGTCATTCGGAGCTAAGCTGTACAAGGACAGGTGACTACATAAAATACTTTCGGGCATAAGACCGCCCCCACCCCCACCCCGCCCCTGACAAATCACTAATTGCTTATTGTGATTGAACGAGGTTTGTTATTTACTAACCACAGGGTGGCAGACAGGAAAACTACAAAGCAAATTACACCAAAAATAACCCCTACCCACATAATCCTATAGACCTTCTATTAACTACCCATCCATCTGGTAAGGATCTACCTCTTCGCGTTTGACTCCAATAGCCATCAAAGGTTTGGGTTTTGTAGGGTTTTTTTTAAAGGATTAGAAGTACTAATAACTTGGGGTGCCTGGGTGGCTCAGTGGGTTAAGGTCTCTGCCGATCATGATCCCAGGGTCCTGGGATCAAGCCCGGGGATGGGCTCTCTGCTCAGCAGGGAGCCTGTTTCCCGTCCTCTCTCTCTGCCCGTCTCTCTGACAATTTGTGATCTGTCTGTCAAATAAATAATTTAAAAAAAAAGTACTAACAGCTTATTAAACATTTGCTTTTTAATTAGAACTCATTTCTGTTCCTTCACTTAATAATATGTTCAAAATTCACAGGGGCAGCTCCCTTGGCTGATTTTATCATCAAAACTAAAACTTGACAGAGGAGAGTTGAACTTTAAGTTGTAAATCTAGTAATGAATGGATTCACCTCTATAACCCCAACAGCTGGCACGGTACCTGGCAAAGAGCAAATGTTCATAAAAGTTTGTTAAATCAAACTGAGCTGAGAAAGAGCTGTCAAAGATAATATGCCCTTAGTAAGAAAATTTAACTGAATAATGAAACAGGAATGGCTGGCAAAGTAATCCTCTATAGTTCTAAGTTCTGCATACAGAAAGAAAAATGAATGATTCAGAGGGTATAAAAGTCAAAAACAGTCATGGTCTCAAATGACAGATAAGAGTGAAGACATGTAATACAAAATAAAGTGAAACTAAAATCCAGGCAAAGAGGAAAAAAGAAGAGAAAAACTGAAAGATAAAAAAAAACAGACATAAAAAGAAAAAACTTCAGAAGACAAAATAGGGAATAAATAACACAACAGGGTCAAGCACGCTCTTCACACCACCCCCCAGAGAAATATGGACATCAAAATCCATGAGGCTGAACTTTTCTCCCCCATGAGCCAAAGAGCATCCAAGGAAACAAGGTCAAATCAAGTTCTAACCTGGGATGCACGAAGTAAAAGGATGAATTTAAAATAAACTTTTTATTGACTTTATCAACTTATAAAGATATTACAGGTTTTTTTAAAAAATATTAAGAAAATAAAAATAATCTACTAATATAATTACAGTCTAGTGTCTTTCAAAACATTTAATAGAAAAGTGTCTGTCCATCTATCCCTGCCCCACTACACATACACACACTCATACATATAAAAATGTACACGCTTTCTTTTCCAACCTATTTGGATCATCCCATATAGAATTTGAAATCTAAATTTCATTTCAGCAGTAAGCATTTTGCCATTTCACCAAAAATGATCTTCGGGGTGGCTCAGTTGGTTAAGCGTCTGACTCTTGGTTTTGGATCCGGTTGTGCTCTCAGGGTTGTGAGAATGAGCCCTGCTTCTGGCTCTACACTTAGCATGGTGTCTGCCTAGAGCTTCTCTTGCCCTCTCCCTCTGCCCTTTCCATCGCCCCCCCCACCTATCTAAAATAAATACATCTTTAAAAAAATAAAAACAGGGGTGCCTGGGTGGCTCAGTGGGTTAAAGCCTCTGCCTTCGGCTCAGGTCATGATCTCAGGGTCCTGGGATAGAGCCCTGCATCGGGCTCTCTGCTCAGCGGGGAGCCTGCTTCCTCCTCTCTCTGCCTACCTTTCTTGTGATCTCTGTCTGTCAAATAAATAAATAAACAAAATCTTTTAAATAAATAAATAAAAATAAAAACAATCTCCAAAAGCATCACCAATAATTGCATTACTCTTAGAGTAAAAACACATGCTTACGATGAATACATTCATAGTCCTAAGGTGTGGAGGAGTCCTTCTTTTCTATTTCCCACCCACCATTTCCATTTCTCATAGGTGATTCTTTTCATCAGTGTCAGCACTCCTTCCAGGAATTTTCTATACATACGGAAACATCTACGTCTACAAATAAAGGATACATAGTTAAGTATGGGTCCTCTCTATTCTTACACAAATAGAATCATCCTGTATATACTGTCTCTCAGTTGGCTTTTTTTGGACCCAAGAATATATCCTGAAATCTTTCTCTTCATTTAAGAATTACATTGCATTGAGAGGACGCCTGGGTGGCTCAGTTGGTTGGACGACTGCCTTCGGCTCGGGTCATGATCCTGGAGTCCTGGGGTCGAGTCCCATATCAGGCTCCCGGCTCCATGGGGGGGTCTGCTTCTCCCTCTGTCTTTCTCCTCGCTCATGTTCTCTCTCACTGTCTCTCTCTTAAATAAATAAATAAAATCTTTAAAAAAAATGTGTGTATATATATATATATATATATATAAAATAAATAAATAAATAAAAATTAAAAAATAAAAAATAAAAGAATTACATTGCATTGATATGCCATAATTCATTTAACGATAAACATCTAAGTCCTGTATTTTTGTTTATCAATATCCTTTATCCTTTATCAAATACCCTTATCAAAAACATTTCAATGAATACCCTGTTACATATATTTTTTTATGATACAGTACTATATTTCTAGGATATGGGCCTCCTCCACACACATACGGTTCATTTTTTTCTAGTGGTAGTAAGTTTTGATTTTAAAATTGACTTAGATTTTTTTGTATACAATAACACATAAACATCTAAATTGACCTTCCTTAGTTAAATGTCTCAATACCAATTTCTAAATAGCCTTCAATCCCTCTACTTACTTGGATTATTGTTTATATTAAAGTCCCCCCCACCCAAAATATATTAAAGTCTGATACATCCTGCATCTGTTTCTAAATTCTGTTTGGCTATACCAACCTGATTTTCTATTTGCATACCTGTATGTACTGCTTTGATTAGTTTTAAAATATATTTTAATATTAGATAAGAAAGGCTTTATTATCTCCCTTCAATTTTATTCCTTTTTTTTTTTTTTCAGAAGGTTTTATTTAATTGGCGATTCACAGACCTGTACCCTTGGGGCTAATAATACATTATATGTTTATAAATAAATAAATAAATAAAGGGTTTTATTTATTTGACAGAGACACAGTGAGAGAGGGAACACAAGCAGGGGGAGTGGGAGAGGGAGAAGCAGACTTCCCACAGAGCAGGGAGCCCAATGCGGGTGGGGCTCAATCCCAGGACCCCAGGATCATGACCTGAGCCAAAGGCAGACACTTAACAACTGAGCCACCCAGGCACCTTCCCTTCAATTTTTTAAAAATAATTCTTATTCATTTATTCAAATATTCTTATTCATTATTTATTTATGTGAACTACAGATCTAACAATTTCAAAAAACCCAACTGGGCTTTAACTGGGACTGATCTCTTTAAGTAAATGGAAGGTCTCCTCATTTATTTAGGTCTTGTTTCATATCCTCCAAATACCATTTTTATTACTTTTTCTATGTAGCCACACAACTCTTTCTTATTGTATCTACTAATAGTCTGTTTCTACTTCAAAAATATCCATTCTTGGGGTGCCTGGGTGGTTCAGTCAGTTAAGTATCTGCCTTCGGCTCAGGTCACGATCTCAGGACCTGGAATCGAGCCCCAAGTTGGGCTCCCCGCTCAGCAGGGAGTCTGCTTCTCCCTCTCCCCCTTCCCTAACTCATGCTGTGTCTCTCTCTCAAACAAACAAATAAAATCTTAAAAAAAAGAAAAGTCTACTCTTTATACAGATGTGCCTTCATGTGATTTTTTTTGCTTTCTCCCATAGTAGAAATGCGTTGGATGTTTATGTGTTTCTTTTTGGATACCAACAATTGGAACGTCTTTGCAAAGACCCTCCATTTTCTGGGTCGAAGCCAAAAAGAGGGCCCAATATCCTGCTGTAGAAGTTGAAGGAGGCCAGACATGTCTCAGGCTCAACAAACTGCGTGCTTTCACCAAGGACTCTGAATCTTGAGGGGTAAGGACAGATGCAGGGACATTTAGAGATCACTGAAAAATCCAGCAACCACAGGCATGGTGACAGTAGGGAAACAACCCCACCAGACCCTTCCCTGGGGCTTGTCGATGGTGTTCCGGATGTAGTCGGCTACTTCACCTCTCCTGGGTTTTAGAGCCTGACTTCAAAGCCTTCTTTCCTTTAGACTCTGTGAGCTACCTTACCATTTTCCACTTAGTTCCTTTCCTTGTTTGACTTATCAGGATTGATTTCTGCTACTTGCAAGCTAGAACACTGGCTAATAGATCATCCTTTGTCTGGAGAATATTTTATTTGCTTCTCCTCTCATGACTTTCGACACAGAAATCCTTAAACACACATATCTAGGTTAATAAATATGAAGTTAAACATTTCCTCCCATTATTCAAATCCAGAACAAAGTCTAACTCATCTTATACAAGAATTCAGCATTCCTTTTTCTCTCCTGCCAGTCGAAATTTCCCAGTTTGGAACTTAATGTGGAGAGAGAATCCTGTGTATTGTGGAGTACTCTTTGACCACATAGACCTTTGTCAAAAATAGCTTCAGCTTACATTTTTGATCTCATAAAAATATATGTCAGTTATGTAAATGCAAATTTACATATTTAATGATGTGTAGTTCTTATAGTAGTTTCAACCTACCTACAACTTTATTGTTCTCAAGTTGCTGATTTTGGTTTGTACCATCTTTGAGTATTTTTCTTAGGAAAATAAAAACACTACTTCTTTTTGTTGTTAATTTATATCTCAGAATGTCTCTCTGCTGCCCATGCTTATTAGTGTCCATTTGGCTGGGTATAGAAATATTTGGTCCCAACTTGGCCCCATTCAACACTTTGTAGACTCTGTTCTGCTGTCTTCTGAAGGCTTTTCTTGTTCAGCAAATCCTGGTGATCCTGATTTTTGCTCCTGTTTATCAGGCCTAGGTTTAACTGTTTAAAACAGAGGGCTTAAAATAGCAATGGTCTGAGTACAATAAAAATTTTTCCCTCCTCTCATATAAAAGATGTAATCCATTTAGGAATACATAGGAGGATCAATGCTATTAAGCTGTTTAGGATGGGCCTTCTGTCCTCAAGGTCACCGACTATTCAAGATGGCTTGATGGCACCAATCCATGTCCTTGATAGGAAGTAAAGGAAGGCATGTGAAGGGTAAAAGAGTGAGTATACCAGTTTCGCTGGCACCTTTAAAGAATTTTCCTATGAGCCCTGATTCAAAAGCTTGCAAGCGAAAGTCTCACCTTTAGCTATGTAGCATGATGGGAAATATAGTCTATTAGCTGCTAGGAACAAAATGAGGGTTGTCATTAAAAATGAAGAACGAGTGAATGGATATATCAGGCAGGCAAATAACTATCTCTGTCAGAGAAGATAACAATTTTTCTTCCTATTCTGTACAGAAATTTTTTAAAATTCATAAAGATTTCCTGATCCCATCAAAGACTAAGTTTTTTTCATTAATTTTTACCTTAAATCCTTTTGATTTGCAGATCAAGGCCTTTTGGGTTTTTTTTAAGTAGGTTTCTTTATATACACTGTAATTATTCCTCTATTTCTCTCTGTATTCATTTGCTAGGACTGCCATAATAAGGTATCCCAGACTGAGTGGCTTAAATATCAGAAATTTACTTTCTCACAGTTCTGGAGGCCAGAAGTCAAGATCAAGGTGATGAGAAGTTTAGTTCCTTCTGAGGACTTGGTCCTTACAGTTGTAGATGGTATCTTAACACTATGTCTTCATGGGATCTTCCCTCTGGACAAGTCTGTATCCTCTTAGAGAGACACCAGTTATAGTGGGAGTAGGGCCCACCCTAATGACCTCATTTTAACTTCCTTACCTCTAAAGATCCTATCCCCAGGCTTAGTCACAGCCTGAGGTCCTGGCAGTTAGGACTTTCATACCCCAATTTTAGGGGAATGCAATTCAGCCCCAAACACTATCATGTTAGCATTGTTCTACAGAATAACTAAAATCACTATCCTCTACTATCTATACATCTACGATCTTTCTATCATCTTGTCTTGATTCCTCTTTATGATAAGGAAATTGCTCCCTCCTTGTCACTGAGCCAATTCTTCTCTCCAGTGCTTTAAACGACTGACTTTCCCTACTTTATTTCATCTGTTCTTAGATTTTGCTCATGTTCTAGTCAGTTCTTTTTGTATCTCTACCAATTTCATTCTTCTTGCCCCCTCCCCATCCACCTCTCACAGAAGTTATATGCTTGTTGCAAACAACCACAAAATCTCAGTTATGTTCAACAGCCACGTACTTTGCTGGCTGGCTGATCCAGGCTAGGTAGCTCAACCATCTTAGCTCAGTACCACGTGGCTCTCTTCCGCTCTACCTAACGCCATCCTGACAAGAGTCTTTAACAAGAGGGCGTGCTCCCTGCCACGGGCACATTTTGAGCCCCTCCTTGTGTCCCATGCTAACAGTATGCAAACGTATGACCCCATCCCAAAAAAAACCCCAAAACAAATCAAAGATCATATACTTCTCCCACTACAGTGGAAGAAGTAATAATTTTGAATAATCTAATCTATTACATCATCCTGCATCTTTTAGAGAACTCAAGCTTAAAAGCATCTTAAATTTTCATATTTTGGTTTAGAAAATTATTCTTTCAAATAAATGCTCTGCTCTGAGACTTCAAGGTAATGTTTATTTTCCATTATGTTACACAGTATTTTCACAGGACCCAGAGTGGTTTGGTTTTCGTTTTTTTGTTTTTTTTAAATCCTTACATGGGAAGCAATCAATTCAGACTGCTATTTGCCACCACACTCTACAGAAGGAATTTCCTCAGCGTTGGCCCCCACCGAACACTGCTCTCCACCAAGGAACTAAAATTCTATCCCAATCAGTGCTGAAGTCATGTCTCAGATACATAACCCTCAGCTCAATTTGTGTGCCCGGCAGAAGACTTTCTAGTGCCCAAATGCAGGAAAGAGATAGAAACTTCACTTTCCGTCAGAGCCTTGGACTAAACTGAACAGGACAGGACTTCAGAGACTTCATCCCTGGCATGCACTGCTTCCAGCACTCCTCTTGTCCGCAGCTAGAGGAAAAAGCACGAGCACCTGTATTCTGGCAGGGACTGCTGCAAGTGCCCTCCTAAGAGATCTTCTGACTATTTTAAAAGAATGTTAGAAAGACTAGGACATGCACAGCTGTCTGATATGTGTTAGTAACATCAGTATTCTACTGTCTTAACTGTCTTAAGATCTAGTCTTACTCCCCACCAGGTCTAGAATAACCTAATGAATTTCTTGAGTCCACACCCAGGCCCTTAAGTATAAGCCTATGCTACCATCAGCCCAGGGATAGAAGGAAAGTGTTCGCTCTGAAGCTTTCTTGAACTATTCTAGAAAGAAGATTATCTTAAGCGGAACACAACCCTAAGTAACAGGAATCTTTTAAGTCCAGTTCAGACACTGCTACTCCTTCATTATGCTGAACATACCATACAATTTAAGCATCTTTTCTCTTTCTTCAGAGGTATGCCAGAGTATCCCTGATCCAGTAAAAAGGCCCAGAGTAGATGTTTCTTATCTTTACATAAAACAACCATAATAAATGTACAACAAAGGAATGAAGAAACTTTGGATGTCAGCCTTTCAGAATATGGAATACTTGCTATTATAAAACCATCTTATAGCTTCAGGGACAGTATGTTAAAAGGTTTAAAAAAAAAAAAAAAGGCAAAAGCAAGAAGTAAATCAATGACCACAGTATTCTGGGAAACAAATAACATTCCTTCTAATTCTGCGCTGCCATGAGACACCGTAGCCGGGAGCCTCTGGAACCAACCTCACTCTCCCTTTCTCCTTGTTCCGCTGCACAACCCGGCTGGTGGATCTGATGTACAAGTGCCGATGCAGCTCATCTATGAGAACCAGGTGGAGGTTCATCTTCTTGCTGTGAAGCTCCAACCTAAGGTCACTCAGTCCTTCCACCTGCAGCAAGGGGCCCTCCAAGGACTCGACTGCTGACACCTGCACAGGAGAGGGGGAAAAAAAAACAATTAAGTAGGACAACGACCTAACTGAGCCGTATTAGAAATAGGAAACTACTACTGTAGGAGACCTTCTTTTATGAGACTCTGAGACTTTCAAGAGGAGACTTGATTTTAGAAAAATATAAATGACCGTATTTTTAAAAGGTCTGGTCCAAAAAAGAGTTCCTGAGAACCTTAGTAACATATATCAGACTTCGAAGAGTGTACTGTGGCTAGGCCTCCTACTTTTGCCTTAGGACGCTCTAAGGTCTAAAGAGAAATAATGCTGGCGAAAACAATCCTGTAAAACAAGAAGGCATCTGAAGCGCCGCAAAGCTGTACATATTACCTGTTCCCACACATACTGCCTGTGAACAGACACGAGCGAAGTGACCCTCCCGATTAAACCATATCATCCATATTCTCGCAAGAGGTCCACATACTAATGATTTCAATCAGCTTTTCATCAAATGTAGCTTTTTTTTTTTTTTAAGATTTACTTTTTTTATTTATTTGGCAGAGAGAGAGAGACAGGGAGAGAGGCAACACAGCAGGAGCGTGAGAGAGGCAGAGGAAGGCTTGCCACTGAGCAGGGAGCCTGATGTGGGGCTCGATCCCAGGACCCTAGGATCATGACCTGAGCCGCAGCAGACGCTTAACGACTGAGCCACCCCAGCACCCCAAATTTAGCTTTTTAAGACTAAGACTAAGTAAGAGCACACTGCATAAATTTTTAAATAACTCCCATGGTGCTCATGAGTCAGAGCTTCACTGACCTAAGTCCCCACGCCTGTCTACACACAGTCAGATACAAATCTCTCTAGCTCTTTCTAACGTACACACACACGGAGGGAAACGCATGGGTTACATGAATGCTACGAGGAGAAAATAGCAGTCCTCACCTCTCCTTGGCCTGATCCAGTTCGATAGAAGAAACAGGATATGAATGCTTAATAGGAGATTTTAAACTATGGAGACAAAAACACTCCTGGTGTAAAGTACAATTTGGGAGATTCTAAGACAAAAAGGACTGGATGAATAAAAATGGCGTGAGGATGCCTACAACGAATGAAGATGAGGAATTCAGGGAGCCTGCAACAACTCACTCTGAAAGGAAAGCAATGACTAAAAAGGAAAAAAAAAGCAAGTATTATATGATCCCATTTATCCATGTATATAAAGATTATATTTGTATAATCTCTCTTTCTGTAGAGAGTTTTTTTTTAAAGATTTATTTATTTATTTATTTATTTGACAGAGATCACAAGCAGGCAGAGAGGCAGGCAGAGAGAGAGGAGGAAGCAGGCTCCCTGCGGAGCACAGAGCCCGATTTGGGGGCTTGATCCCAGGACCCTGGGATCACGACCTGAGCCGAAGGCAGAGGCTTAATCCGCTGAGCCACCCAGGCGCCCTAGATATATTTTTTTTAACCTGGGACCTGAACTCACACCTGAGATCAACACCTGAGCTGAGATCAAGAGTTGGATGCTTAACTCACTGAGCTACCCAGGCACCCCCAGATATGTATAGTTTTTTAAAGAAAATAAAATGTGAAGAGTGTACTCTAGGTACTATTCCTTAGGAGAAAAATAAAAGCAAGAGAGAAATACAAAGAATGTATAACAATAGCCATAGTAGTAGTAGTGATAATAGGAAAGAGAGGACTACAAGCTGAACTCAGAGGGAAAAGAGCCCTACCAAGCTCCCCAAAGGGACTCCTGTGCTATGGCAATCCCTACCCAGGTTATACTTGTAAATATGCCTAAAAGGTACAGATAAAGGTCAGAATGAATGATACTTCAGGGTAAAAACAGTAAGTGTAATTAGGGATATAAATATGCATTCGCCTACGTGTCAGCATGTATAGAAAAGCAATAGACAATAAGAGCCACGAACCATACCAACCGTCCAGAGTGCTGACCACTGACCCGCACCAGTACCCACGGTCATGTGGGAGCAGGTGGACAGCGAATACAGAAAGCCTGGAGCGGCCAGAAACAAACTGGCCTGAGACGGGGAGGAAAATGCAAAGGCTTCCCCGCAAACACGTCGCTTGCTTTGTGATGTGCTATAGTCAGACGCCGGTAGCAAATAAGCTTCCTTGAGTTAACTGAGAAAGAACGGAGGCATGAAGAAGTGACAAGCCCCAGACCAGCTCTGTCCCCTGCAGCCTGCCAGTCCATTTTCATGCTGGCTGGCAACTGCCTCTGGGACGAGAGCCCCTGGGCCGCATGCGAGCTGCCAACGATTCCAAATGGAAAAGCAGCCTCACAAAATGACCGCGGCGTCCCCAAGGAGGAAAAACAACAACAAACTCATTTACACGAATGCTCTAAAATGGATTTTAACTCGGGTCTCTAACAGAGAAAAGAGGATGCATTAACCTTTGGTGACATCGAGATCCAGAAAATGAAAAATAATTTGGTAAGCCACTGGCCCATCATGTAGCCTTATCCCTTAAGGTAATTAAATCCAGCTGAGATATTTAAGCTTAAAAATCACCCACTGCACATCCACGTTCAATTTGTTTGTAGGAATTTGTATGTGGATTTTTAACCCAAATAGTTCATGTTCCAAATACAAAATTATAAGATAATGTCAACTTTCAAAAGGAACTTTATTTATATATATATAAAAAAATATATATATATAAAAAATATATATACACCTAGATAGGTATATAGGTATATATACACCTAGATAGGTATAGGTATACCTATCTAGGTGTATATATATTTTAT